>NC_090390.1:39591992-39891992 GCF_036365525.1 Heterodontus francisci | reverse complement strand
TTAGGTCATGGCAGGTATTGTTCCTTGAGGACCACAGGAGGAGGCCAGCCAGCCTGACCAAACAGGTATGGCGGCAGGTAGCAGAGGAGGTCAGCAGCTGAGTGTGGTGCAGAGGACCTGGATCCAGAGCAGGAAGCGCTTCAATGACTCCTGAGGGCTGGCAAGCTGAGTGCCCTGCAACTCCCAGCTGGAAGCCATCACTCACTCATCTCTTTAGCATTTCTCTGCACAGATATGCCTGAGCCATAATACTCGCCACCACACAGATGAAGGTCTCCCAAGGCGGTGGCGTAGTGGTATTATCACTGGACTAGTAACCCAGAGACCCAGGGTATTTCTCTGGGGACATGGGTTCAAATCCCACCACAGCAGAAGGTGGAATTTGAATTTAATTAATAAATCTGGAATTAAAAGCTATTCTAATGATGGCCATGAAACCATTGTCGATTGTTGTAAAAACCCATCTGGTTCACTAATGTCCTTTAGGGAAGGAAATTTGCTGTCCTTACCTGGTCTGGCCTACATGTGACTCCAGACCCACAGCAATGTGGTTAACTCTTACATGCCCTCTGAAATGGCCTAGCAAGCCACTCAGTTGTACCTAACCGCTACCAAGTCAATAAAAAGGAATGAAACCGGACGGACCACCGGGCATCGACCGAGGCACCAGAAACGACAACGGCAAACCCAGCGCTGTCGACCCTGCAAAGTCCTCCTTACTAACATCTGGGGGCTTGTGTCAAAGTTGGGAGAGCTGTCCCACAGACTAGTCAAGCAACAGCCTGACATAGTCATACTCACGGAATCATACCTTACAGACAATGTCCCAGACACTGCCATCACCATCCCCGGGTATGTCCTGTCCCACCGGCAGGACAGACCCACCAGGTGTCGGGACAGTGGTATACAGTAGGGAGGGAGTTGCCCTGGGAGTCCTCAACATCGACTCCGGACCCCATGAAGTGTTATGGCATCAGGTCAAACATGGGCAAGGTAACCTCCTACTGATTACCACCGACCGCCCTCCCTCAGCTGATGACTCAATACTCCACCATGTTGAACACCACTTGGAGGAAACAACGAGGGTGGCAAGGGCACAAAACGTACTCTGGGTGGGGGACTTCAATGTCCATCACCAATAGCTGGCCGAGTCCTAAAGGACATAGCTGCTAGACTGGGTCTGCGGCAGGTGGTGGGGGAACCAACACGAGGGAAAAACATACTTGACCTCATCCTCACCAATCTGCCTGCTGCAGATGCTTCTGTCCATGACTGTATTGGTAGGAGTGACCACCGCACAGTCCTTGTGGAGACGAAGTCCCGCCATCACATTGAGCATACCGTCCGTTGTGTTGTGTGGCACTATCACCATGCTAAATGGGATAGATTTCGAACAGATCTAGCAATGCAAAACTGGGCATCCATGAGGCGCTGTGGGCCATCAGCAGCAGCAGAACTGTACTCAACCACAATCTGTAACGTCATGGCCCAGCATATCCCCCACTCTACCATCACCATCAAGCCAGGAGACCAAGCCTGGTTCAATGACGAGTGCAGGAGGGCATGCCAGGAGCAGCACCAGGCATACCTCAAAATGAGGTGTCAACCTGGTGAAGCGACAACACAGGACCATCTGCGTGCCAAACTGCGTAAGCAGCATGCGATAGACAGAGCTAAGCGATCCCATAACCAACGGATCTGATCGAAGCTCTGCAGTCCTGCCACATCCAGCCGTGAATGGTGGTGAACAATTAAACAACTAACTGGAGGAGGTGGCTCCACAAATATCCCCATCCTCAATGATGGGGGAGCCCAGCACATCAGTGCGAAAGATAAGGCAGAAGCATCTGGAACAATCTTCAGCCAGAAGTGCCGAGTTGATGACCAACCTTGGCCTCCTCCTGAAGTCCCCAGCATCACAGATGCCAGACTTCAGCCAATTCGATTCACTCCGCTTGATATCAAGAAACGACTGAAAGCACTGGATACTGCAAAAGCTATGGGCTCTGACAATACTCTGGCAATAGTACTGAAGACCTGTGCTCCAGAACTTGCAGCGCCCCTAGCCAAGCTGTTCCAGTACAGCTACAACACTGGCATCTACCCTGCAATGTGGAAAATTGCCCAAGTATGTCCTGTGCACAAAAAGAATGACAAGTCCAACCCGGCCAATTACCGCCCCATCAGCCTACTCTCAATCATCAGTATAGTGATGGAAGGTGTCATCAACAGTGCCATCAAGCGGCACTTGCTTAGCAATAACCTGCTCAGTGACGCTCAGTTTGGGTTCCGCCAGGGCCACTCAGCTCCTGACCTCGTTACAGCCTTGGTTCAAACATGGACAAAAGAGCTGAACTCAAGAGGTGAGCTGAGTGTGACTGCCCTTGACAGCATTTGACCGAGTACAGCTTCAAGGAGCCCTAGCAAAACTGAGGTCAATGGGAATCAGGGGGAAAACCCTCCGCTGGCTGGAGTCATACCTAGCGCAAAGGAAGATGGTTGTGGTTGTTGGAGGTCAATCATCTGAGCTCCAGGACATCACTGCAGGAGTTCCTCAGGGTAGTGTCCTAGGCCCAACCATCTTCAGCTGCTTCATCAATGACCTTCCTTCAATCATAAGGTCAGAAGTGGGGTCCAGGCTTGGGCTGATAAGTGGCAAGTAACATTGACGCCACACAAGTGCCAGGCAATGACCATCTCCAACAAGAGAGACTGGCACCCCATCTACAAACATTCACTCCCTCCACCACCGATGCACAGTGGCAGCAGTGTGTACCATCTACAAGATGCACTGCAGCAATGCACCAAGGCTCCTCAGACAGCACCTTTCAAACCCGCGACCTCTACCAACTAGAAGGACAACAGGAGCAAATACATGGGAACACCACCACCTGCAAGTTCCCCTCCAAGTCACACACCAACCTGACTTGGAACTATATCGCCGTTCCTTCACTGTCGCTGGATCAAAATCCTGGAACTCCCTTCCTAACAGCACTGTGGGTATACCTACCCCAAATGGACTGCAGCGGTTCAAGCGGACAACTCACCACCACCTTCCAAAAGGCAATTAGGGATGGGCAATAAATGCTGGCCTGGCCAGTGTCGCCCACATCCCATGAATGAATATTAAAAAAAAGGCTCCGACGCAATACTTCATCTAAGCAGACAGCATGTTCACTCACCCTTAACTTCCTGACATGGCGCTCCCCATCTCACAATGACGCCCCTCAAATGCAGTTTCACGTTATGGACCAAAGACCTGACCCTTCAAACTCCCAAAGGAGAGCAGAAGAAGCAGAGGTGGAATGCTTTCCTTGGAATCTTCACACCTATGGAAGACGGAGCCTTGGAAATCAGCAGAGTGGCTGCAGTCCAGGTGGTAGCCAAAAGAGAGATGGGGGTGGAACATAGACCGGGTGAAAGCTTTATGAATTAATCATCCAAGTAGCACAGAGCTGTACTTCCAGCTGTCCATTTGGCACCATAATAATAGATCATTTGGTCAGCAAGCAGCACTAACTGATGTCTTCTATCGGCTGCAGGGCCATTGCTGGAGGTGCATCAGGAGCAGAATGAGGCGGAACAGCACTCTGAAGAAGCAACATCACATGACTCATGCATACACTCCGTCAGGGCAGATACACTCACATCGGTGGGTCCTTGGTCACAGACAGATTGAGTGGCACAAGGTGAGAAGCACATATGTGAGCAGGAGCAATTGCTAGAGGCAATCTGTGAACAGTCCCCATCACAGGAGTGAAGATAGCTCCATCTATGCTCAGCTGGACATTGATGTTAAGCCTCAGGGATCATACACAAAGTGAGTCCTTGTGGAGCAGCAATGGTAAATGTGTAGGCATCAGTCAGAATTTTCTGAGGCAGTATGTACCCTTGTGTTGAACATGGAGGAGTCCATTCATGCCATGAGCACCACAATGTCTCAGGCATATGAGCACATGACCAACTCCATTGCAAAACTGGCCAACCTCATGGATAGTCATACTCAGCACGCCAATGAGTGGAGGCATGCATACAGCAATGGCCTCAACAATATGTCGGCAATCATACCAGGCATTGATCGTATGGTTGCATTAATGGCTCAGCACTACATGGAAATGCAGCCATGGGCTCTCCCAATCATGGTTAGCAAGGACATGCAGGTGGGCCCTGAGAGGGCAGGGGGAGATAGGGATGATGGCACTGGGGCTCTTCTCAAGGTACCCCCGGCCATGGGCCGTGCCCTCGTCCCCTCCGACAGAGACACAAAAGCGGCGCCCTGCCCTCATGACCAAGGCTACCCCTGCACAGATGCAGGTGGGAACAGTCTATGGCAGGGCCCTCATGGGCCCCGAAAATCAAGAGGATGGTTACGATAGGCATCTCATTTGCCCCTGCAAGGAAATGAGCAGGTCGCCTCCACCTCTGCTCCAGCCTGCACAATAGGATTCACTTGGGTGCAAACTGTCATGTCACTGCGACTTGGAAATGTTTATTGTAATGAAGGCATTTGTTGTTGCCACCTGCTACATGTCACAGAGTTTTCCATAGTCCAGTGCTAAGTGACCATTGGGAGATGAATACAAATGAGCGTAATTAATGTCAGGGCTCACAGTGTAAGGCTGGGAGGGGTATGTTGGTAGCTCTCCTTGAATCTAGTGGATATGGCTGCTCGAAAGGGGTCTTGAGCGCGTACATTTTTGAAGGCACATGGGCCCAGGTGCCAAGATTGCAGTGCTGCACGTGTCGTTCTCAGGTGAAGGTACCTGGGTGAGGGCATTGTGGGCTTCTCTGGCATGCATATCTATGAGAACATGCATCATCAGAACGTCAGCCCTGGCGTGTTCCTCCAGGTACTCATCATCCTTTTCCTCCTTCGAGGATGCCATGTGCTCCCCATCATCTTCTGACGCCAGTTCCACTATTCTCTGAAGCGCCAAGTTGTGCAGTGTGCAGCACACCACCACAATGCGAGAGACCCTTGACGGTTTGTATTGAAGGGTCCAGACCAGTCAAGGCATCAGTAGGCCAATGGCCTGCTCTACGGTCACCCTGGTCATCAGATTGCCATTGAGTGCTTACATTGGCAGTGGTTTTATGTGGCCTCCTGAGGCGGAGTCAGAGGTGGGGGGGCACAGAGTATCACGATGGGTGGCGGGGGGGTGGAGGCCCCATTGCCAAGCAATCTTCCTGGAGGCGAGATAGGCCTTCCCGCCCAGTGGTCAATTAAGGCCCTTCTGAAACTTAGATTTTAAAAAACTGGACAATTGCTTCAGGGGGGCACGAAAAGACAAAGGTGGGCTTTCCCCTGCCTTTTTGGCCCAGCGCCAGGGGTCCCGCCTACAACACAAAACCCAGCCCGTGGTGGGGGTCCGGACTGGTGTCATTAACCATGGCTTCAGCGGATACCCCTCGTTACCCAGGAGACATCCACTGCAGCTGCTCGGTGGGGTGAAAAGTTGAGGCACCTAAGACTGCCTCAGTCTAAAAACGTCATGGAAGCTACCCGGCAACCTGGCATACAACTGCATGAGCTTTTTGCAGTGGCCACACACCAACAGCATGCTGAATGAGTGGAATCCCTTCCTGTTGGCAAATACAGCTGGTTGCTCTGAGGGAGCCTTGATAGACTGTCCATATATGGAAATCACGCCCCGTACCTCAGGGACTCCAGCCAGGTAGGCAAAGACGACAGCCCTCTATCCTTGACCGACAGCATCCGTCTCGAACCTGATGTATTCCAATGGCTTGCAGACAAAGCATCCATTATCTGTCTCATGCATTGCGAGATCCTGGATAGGTCAGCCATGGCCCCCTCGAATGATCCGGAAGTGAAAAAAATTGTGCCACAGTCACCTTGCCCCTGACCCAGCGTGCAGCCTGTGCACCCCCACTAAAATCTCAAGATGGCCTTCCCTGAACTCTCAATTACCTAGTGGCCAATCTCTTGGAGAGCCAGATGTAGCATCACTCAGGGTAAATGCAGGAGCAGTTCACTGCCATGCACAAAAAGAGTGAGATTCTCTTTGGCATTGCCTGCTTAGTATCACTAATGACAAAGAGATACTTGGAGTGGATACCAGCTGTGTCCCAGCCAGTGACCTCATCCAGCATGCAAGGGCACCATGAAAGTGCAGTTGAAGAGGCTGATGAGAGTTCCACCCTTCGGGGGCACAGGCATGATCCTTCACTTCCTCTGCCCCTCTGACTGAAAAACTATCCATGCATCCATGACAGAGGCTACCCCCGCAATGATGAATGTGCAGCAGCCTGTGGAGGAGCCCCCACAGGCACCTACATGAGAAGGACAGAAGCCACAGGCATCTCAGCCGTTAGCAGAGACAAAGGAGCAGGCTACCTCCACCTCATCCTCAGCCACAAGGGGAGCACCCTGTAGAAGCAGATAGGAACGGAAGGCACTATGTTGTTAGATGCACGTTGTGGATCACTTGAATGATGTTTTCTCAGTTCATATGTCCATTAAATTCTCTTTTATTATATTGTTCATTATGCTTAAGAGAAGACTTGTGTGTTATCATTGCTTGATGTCAAAGGGGACATGGAGTTAAGGGTTGGGGTGATGCAGGGGGCTGTGCTTCATGCAGTGCCATGATCTGTGTTGGGAGAGACTGTTGGCAGTGGAGATCCCAGTCTCAATCAATGTGGGTGGCGAAGGGATAATTCAGATTGGTGTGCTTGCTGGATAATTTCCCTCTCTGATAGAAGGTGAGTGACAGAGTCATCTGTCATATGGACTGGGAAACATTGCTGAATTAGCATGGCCTTTATGGCCATGCCAGCCTGCCAATCACTGTGAGCCTTGGGCTGGCCTCGGCAGACTTCCTCCAATGCCTGGGCACCAGACTCCTCTGAGGAAGAGTGGTGTTCCAGGTCCACCTCTTCATCCAGCATCAGACCTCTTTGAATTGTCATATTGTGCAGTGTGCAGTAAACGCTGTGCACAGCAATCGACCACAATATGAGACACCCTGACTCGCTCATAATGGAGAGCACCATCCAACTGGTCAAGGCAATGGAAGCACATTTTCAAGATGCCAATGGTCTGTTCAATGCAGGTCCATGTTCGTAGATGGCTTTGGTTGTAGCGCCTCTCAGCTTCTGTGGCTGGGTGCTGGACGGGCGTCAGGAGCCACCTCTTTAGGGGATAACCCTTATCCCCCAACAGCCACTCACACAGTCTGGATGTTGGCCTGAAAAGATGTAGCACCTTGGACTCTCCAAGGATAAAGGCATTATGACAGCTGTCCAGGAACTGAGCGCAGACCTGTAAGATGTGCTTCCTGTGGTCACAGACCAGCTGGACATTCAATGAGTGGAAACCTTTTCAGTTCAGGGATCTGGCTGGTCTGTCGGTGCCTTGATAGCTAAATGGGTAAAATCAATGACCCCCTGGACCGGAGGGAAAACATCGATGGTGGCAAAACCCAATGCCCTCTGTGCTTGCACTGGCCCATCTGTCTCAAAATGAATGTAGTCCCCTTGCTCAGGAATAGGGCATCTGTGACTTGCCTGAAGGCGTGATGAGTTGCTGTGATGGAATATAGGTATAATAGACTTAATTAAGTAGAACTTAGAAATAGTTAGTGTATTATGCCTTTTAGAGTTAAAGATTGAATGGATGGTCAGTTTTTAGAATTCACTGAATTTCCCCTTCAAGAAGGTAGAGTTAGAACATTTCAAGGTCCCTTAACCAGAAACTAGTTGGAAAATCCAGTTGTGTCTCTGTTGTCAGGGGCTTGGAAGAAAAGCACACACATTGAAATATCCTGTCAGTAAGAGGTAGCAACAAACTTAATTGATTTGTGCAGCTCTGGAGATTGCTTTGGGGTGCCATGGAAAGGGCAATTAATAATAAATGGAATGTACTAACAAGAACAAGAAAGGTTAAGTCAAATACAATTATAAACATTTTGACCAGATAAATGCTCACAACTTCAACAGCAAAGGAATTTCAGTAAAACATTAAGTGGAAATGGTAATTAAAGATATGGATTTTAAAAGGAACATAGGAAGGTCACATTTAAATGCTGGAAGTCAGATGACACGTCAGAAACAGTCTCAAAATGAGAGGTTTTGAAAGTAAAGATTAAAAGCGTTGACTCCTCAAACAACGCTTCTCAACTAAGGGGCATTTAAGGTAAAAGGTTTACTTTAAATTTTGATGGATATTCTGAGATATTTTGCTGTAACATTATCAAGGTTAAACTTTTGGACTCTTTGTTAGAAATAAGATTATGTGTTACATCTTTTAGTAATATTTGATATTGTGATAGACTTATCCACTTAGAGGTCTATTGCATGTTAAATCCTTCAATAAATCTATAAAAGTTAATAACTCATCTCATGTAGCATTCTATATACAAATACAAAGAACCCCATCTTTGTGTCTCTTTAAGTGGAGAGATATGTATTGAAGAGAGTTCCCAGACCCTTATAATATCTGGGATATTTATGACTTAGCCATAATTATTAAAATAGGCTATCTGAAGGATGGTAATATTCTCTGTTGGTTTTCTTTCTTTGAGGGAAAGGTAGTAAAATTCTTTGGACCCAAATAAGTGTCTGAGAATTTGTCTGGTTTGAACTTAATTAAAGGAGATTCATAGGGATGTACTCCTGATTTGGTTTAGTCCCTATAAGGGGTTAAAGTCATAAATCACTTCACTGCCAACTGCAAGATGCCACCCAGGTCTGTGGCTGATTCCTGGAATGACCCGGATGCATAAATATTCAGGGTGGCGGTGATCTTGACAGCTGCAAGTAGGGGACTGCCATGGGGGCCACAAGGCATCAGATCATTTTAGATCACAGCACAAATGTCTGAGACCATCTGCCTGGATAGGTGTGGTCTCCTACGGCAATGGCACTCTGTCATTTACAGGTAGCTAACTCTGGGGCGGTACAACCAATGTCTTAGGTAGTGTCTTCTTCCCCTTGCATCCCCTTGCTCTGCTCCTCTAGCCTCCTCTTAACCAGCTGGATGCATCTGCTGATGCTCCTCCTTGCTGCTCTGTCCAATATCAGAGAAGCCTGCTCCCATCTCAACTCCCTCACTTGCTGCTCGTTGGTTCACCACAGCATCCTCTACCCACCACTGATGCCCAAATGATGCCAGAAGCTTCATGTCCCTCTCAAGAGTCCAACCCCTCATTGTTCACAAATCTCGGCACCAGCGATGGTGACTGCTGACCATTAGCACTCACAGCTGCCGGCTGTATTCACAACAGCTGCTCCCTAATGTGTCCCAGAACCTCTGTTTTCCCTGTGCCTCCAGATTGAAAACCTAAAACTATTGCTCCAATGACTGTTAATGAGCTCCACAATGAGCTCAACAATCTGTTACTTTGAGGCTTGCGGGTTGCTGGCTCCCCTCCTCCCGCCCTCCCTTTGAAAATTGCATCCTGTTCCAAATCGTCGGGACCCAGTGACACCATCCGAGATCGCATTTTCAAATTGTGCCTACACCCTGCCTCGGCCTCACGGGCTTTTGAAAAGCCAACCCCCTTTACCTGATACAGATCAGCAGTATGGGTGGAGCATCTTTTTAAATAGAACCACAAAGAACAGAGCAATATTAATGAGTGGGTGTTCTAAGATTGGCTATAAAGTGCTTTGGGAAGTCATGAGGTTGCAAAAGGAATTATATAATAAGGCTATATAAACTTCTTTTTCTTTTGGGCCTCCTTATCTCGAGAGACAATGGATACGCGCCTGGAGGTGGTCAGTGGTTTGTGAAGCAGCGCCTGGAGTGGCTATAAAGGCCAATTCTGGAGTGACAGGCTCTTCCACAGGTGCTGCAGAGAAATTTGTTTGTCGGGGCTGTTGCACAGTTGGCTCTCCCCTTGCGCCTCTGTCTTTTTTCCTGCCAACTACTAAGTCTCTTCGACTCGCCACAATTTAGCCCTGTCTTTATGGCTGCCCGCCAGCTCTGGCGAATGCTGGCAACTGACTCCCACGACTTGTGATCAATGTCACACGATTTCATGTCGCGTTTGCAGACGTCTTTATAGCGGAGACATGGACGGCCGGTGGGTCTGATACCAGTGGCGAGCTCGCTGCACAATGTGTCTTTGGGGATCCTGCCATCTTCCATGCGGCTCACATGGCCAAGCCATCTCAAGCGCCGCTGACTCAGTAGTGTGTATAAGCTGGGGGTGTTGGCCGCTTCAAGGACTTCTGTGTTGAAGATATAGTCCTGCCACCTGATGCCAAGTATTCTCCGAAGGCAGCGAAGATGGAATGAATTGAGACGTCGCTCTTGGCTGGCATACGTTGTCCAGGCCTCGCTGCCGTAGAGCAAGGTACTGAGGACACAGGCCTGATACACTCGGACTTTTGTGTTCCGTGTCAGTGCGCCATTTTCCCACACTCTCTTGGCCAGTCTGGACATAGCAGTGGAAGCCTTACCCATGCGCTTGTTGATTTCTGCATCTAGAGACAGGTTACTGGTGATAGTTGAGCCTAGGTAGGTGAACTCTTGAACCACTTCCAGAGCGTGGTCGCCAATATTGATGGATGGAGCATTTCTGACGTCCTGCCCCATGATGTTCGTTTTCTTGAGGCTGATGGTTAGGCCAAATTCATTGCAGGCAGACGCAAACCTGTCGATGAGACTCTGCAGGCACTCTTCAGTGTGAGATGTTAAAGCAGCATCGTCAGCAAAGAGGAGTTCTCTGATGAGGACTTTCCGTACTTTGGACTTCGCTCTTAGACGGGCAAGGTTGAACAACCTGCCCCCTGATCTTGTGTGGAGGAAAATTCCTTCTTCAGAGGATTTGAACGCATGTGAAAGCAGCAGGGAGAAGAAAATCCCAAAAAGTGTGGGTGCGAGAACACAGCCCTGTTTCACACCACTCAGGATAGGAAAGGGCTCTGATGAGGAGCCACCATGTTGAATTGTGCCTTTCATATTGTCATGGAATGAGGTGATGATACTTAGTAGCTTTGGTGGACATCCGATCTTTTCTAGTAGTCTGAAGAGACCACGTCTGCTGACGAGGTCAAAGGCTTTGGTGAGATCAATGAAAGCAATGTAGAGGGGCATCTGTTGTTCACGGCATTTCTCCTGTATCTGTATAAACTATACTATATAAAAGCCATTGTATCATTTTATTAATTTGTTAATATCATCAGGTAAGGCCTCCACCTGCTAAGAATTAGGAAAATTATTTTCGCCACATGAGCATTTATTTTAAGCTGTTGTTGGTGAAGAATGAAGTTGCTTTAAAAATCAATTGGAGACTTTGGCTGGAGAGAGATATTAGCATATCAACAGACAGTACTTCAAAGGACAAAGGGGCTATTCCCTGCTCCAATTTAATCCACAATGGACTTTTGATTACCAGACGTTGAAGCATTCCAGGTTAACTACTAAGATGGCCGAATACACAAACAGATGTAGTCAGACCAGTTTAGTCACATGCGTGTATCGCGCGTGCATGCTAGCGTGGGCGCGTCGTATATCTGTAGGCGTTAGCCAAATTAGAGTGTAAATAAGTTTAATAAATTTCACTTTTCTTCTTTAAACCTAAGAAAACCTGGTGTGCTAATTTCTTGGAGTTTTTTGAATTTGGACTGGCCACAGGGTTAAAACTCAGTTTTTTGCTCCTGGACTGAGAACACCTCTCTCCTGTCTGCTACCATCTCTTTCTCATGGAATGGAAGACCCATTGACAACACTGGAACTCAAAGAGAGAAAAGTCTCCTGCGAGAACAAGGTTTAAGAAGAATACAGGGCTCCAACGAAAAGTAAGAGCTGTCTACAATCAAAGACTCTACGGCGAACTGGAAACACAGAAACAGTAACAAGAACCCCTTTCAGAGATCCTGCCTCAAACCTGTCTACTTTATTTTTTCTTCTGCTCTTTTCTGTCCCCATTTGCATGTGTGTATCGCGTGTGCATGCTAGCATGGGCGTGTCGTATATCCTTGGCGTTAACCAAATTAGAGTTTAAATAAGTTTAATAAATTTCACTTTTCTTCTTTAAACCTAAGAAAACCTGGGGTGCTCATTTATTTGCCTTATAATTGGAAAGTGGTGAACAAGGATTCACCAAGGGGGAGCGCAAAACACAGTGTGTTTAAAATTAAACCCTGTTACAATAAGACCAGGTGAGACAGTAAAAGACCCCTAGACAACTTTCTCACCTGCTTGTAACAGAAATTTGGGTGCTAGCATCTGGAATTTTACCCACATACAAATGAGAGAAATTGAAAGTGGGAAGCCAAATTGTTCCCAATTTTAAAAAAAATACAAGATTAATACAGGTTTTCTTGTGGTTGTGTGTGATTCGATACTAACATGTCTGCAACTGAAGCGTGTAGCTCTCCAAGCCAGGGTGAAGTAAACTTGGGATAAGTTCAAAGCACTGTCTATGGAGGAATTGAGAAAAATGGCTGAGCAGTGTGGGATCACTCTACGCGGCAAGGCTAGGAAGTCTGAACTCCTAAGGCTAGTGGCAAACCATTTTTCCCTTGAATCTGAAGAGGCAGAAGCAGTGTTATAAGTAGACCGAGACAGGGTATTGCTAGCAAAGATATAATTGGAACAAAAGAAACTTGAATTAGAAGTCAGGGAAAAGGAAAGAGAAAGAGAGAGAGGTAGGAGAGGAAGAAAAAGAGAGCCTTCTGAAAGAGAGAGCCTTCCAAAAGGAATGTGAAGAAAACGAAAAACAGGAGAAGGAATGAGAGGATAGAGAGAAAGAAAGACAGGAGAAGGAACTAGAGAGAGAGAGAGAGAAAATATTCCAGAAAGAATCCGAAGAGAGAGAGCTGAAGCAGCTTGAGTTAACAAGGGGGTGTCAGAGTAACCCCAGTGAAAGCATGGCCAATATGGAGGAGCAGAATTCAGGGATGGAGACAAGATTGCTAAAACCCGCTTAATTAATTCCAAAATTCAATGACAACCCCATATCCCTCGAGTTGGCCAAGCAAGCCCATAGTAATTCTCAGGGACGCAGGGGCGATTAGATGGAAGTGTTTTTCGTGTCTTTTGAGAAACTGGCAAGGCAGCTAAAATGGCCAGCTGAGACCTGGTCTCTTTTAATACTAAGCAAGCTAACTGGAAAAGCCCAAGAGGTTTATTCCTTGTTGCCAGATGAGAGTTCATCAAATTATGAACTGACCAGAAATGCTATCCTTGGAGCATATGAATTAGTACCCGAAGCATATCGCCAAAAGTTTAGAACCCTCAAAAAGCAAGCCAAGCAAACTTATCTGGAGTTTGAAAGAAGTAAGCAGCTAGCTTTAGACCAGTGGCTGAGGGCTTTAAAAATACAGCTCAGCTATGAGACTCTCGGAGAAGTAATCCTGTTAGAGGAATTTAAAAACTCTCTCCCATTCTCAATAAAGACCCATGTAGAGGAGCAGTGGGTCCAGAGAGCCCAGCAAGCGGCCATTCTGGCTGATGAGTTTGCTTTAATTTATAAGTCGGTTTCCCAGAGGAGAACCTTTCCTAATCACCCCCACAAATCCAAAAAGGACAAAGGGTGGGAAGGTGATATTCGCCCAGGAAGTCCTGACAGGACAACCCCATATCCTTCAAGTGGGCCAAGCAAGTCCACAGTAATTCTCAGGGACGCAGAAGCGACTAGATCCCTTTTACTGGAAAAAGGCCTGACCTTTCCCCCAGAGAGTGCAGTGAACACCAAAATGGTGGTGAATGGTACTGGAGGGCAGTGTATACCTGTACCTGTACACCGGATGCACCTGGAGTGCGACCTAGTTTCGGGACCGGTGACCGTAGAGATTGTCCCTAATTTTCCTGTGGATGGGGTTGACCTGCGCCTAGGTAATGATCAGGTGGGGGTGAAGGTGGTAGCCCCCCTAGTAGTGAAAGAAAGGCCATAGGAGGTCAGAGAGACAGGGCAGTGACAGGAGACGGTCCCCTGCAGAGTCCCGGACTAGGTATTGGACCATCTCTTTCTCAGGGAATGGAAGATCCATTAAAGACATGGGAACTCAAAGAGAGGAAAGTCTCCTATGTGAACAAGATTGAAGAAGAATACTGGGCTCCAACGAAAAGTAAGAGCTGTCTACAATCAAAGACTCTACGACGAGCTGCAAACACAGAAACAGTAAAAAGAAACCTCCTTCAGAGACTACCTCAAACCTCTCTATTTGATTTTTTCTTCTGATCTTTTCTGTCCCTATTTGCATGGGTGCATTGTGTGTGCATGCTAGAGTGGACGTGTCGTATATTCGTAGGTGTTAACCGAATTAGAGTTTAAGTAAGTTTAATAAATTTCACTTTTCTTCTTTAAACCTAAGAAAACCTGGTGTGCTCATTTCTTTGCCTTATAATTGGAAAGTGGTCAACAAGGATTGAAAGTCAAACCCTGTTATAATAAAACCAGGTGAAGACAGTAAAAGACTCCGAGACACCTTTCTCACCTGGTCATAACAATATTCATTAATAATGTTTTCTTTCTTGTCTTTTGGAGGTAATTTTAAAAGGGAGCAAACGTAACATTTGAGGGCAGTGTTTTTTTTACCTGATTGAAAGGATCCTCTTCACCTTCAGGCTTCCTGTAATGCACATTGCTGGACATGCCAGACACTGGGGACAATAGACCATACAGTGGTTGTGGCCTAAGAATAAAATTATACCACAATATATCGTGATCTTCCTGTCGAAAACTAAACATGTTCAAGAACACAGCATATAAAATAACTTATGACAACACTTTTTCATCTACACTCTAAAAGTATGTCTCCGGGTACACATAAACCAAGATAATCACAATTGCTCAAAACAAATTATCTTCTTTTTAAAGTAAATAATATTTTCTATAAATATTTATCTCAGTGACAAAGGCTTTTGCAACTATAATAAATAATGAATTACACATTTATTTGTGAAGAACAAATAGTAGTGTTGAGTTCAAGGATCAGGTTGATAAATGAATCTTTACCCTTTGTTGCAAATAAGCCACATTGTGAGAAATATATGGGACAGATTTTCTTGCTTTTGTAATGGGCGTGTTAGATCCCCTGAGCACAGTAAATATAGGAAAATCAGGCAGGGAGGAATGCACACCCATAAGGGAGCCCAAACAATTTCTGCTCAAGTTAATTTTTTCATTAATTTTTGAACTTACTAAGTTGAAGGATGTTACAGCTGAAAAGAAAAAAATTACCATTTCAGGTATCCAGAGTCAACGTCAAGCACTCAAGGGTTAGATTTGCCATGACTAAATGCAGAGTAAAAAAATTCCCTCTGCTCTGCTCTCCTCAGAAAGTTATCTATTTTCAACCTCATAAGAACAATCCTATTGCTCCAGTGTAAGAGATGTAATTTCCCAAAGCAACCAGCCTTGTTTCCTTTTGGAGTAGGATTGCCAATGTAGAGCAGAAAAGGTCAATTATTTCTTGTTTCATGCAAATTTCGTGCTGCCTTCTCATTTGAATGATTTCAGCGTGTAGCCCAGTGCAACCTGCATTATTGGTTGCACATTCACAAGAGGCCTAACAGCATGCAAAGCTAGCATGTGTTTCAGTTAGCCTCCAGCTCTTAAAGACAGTCTGTCCCTCTTAAAGGGAAGCTGCACTGAATGTAAGGAGACAGTCAGTGCTGCAATTGGAGAGAAGGGAAACGGAGAACCAGGGCAGGGAGAGGGTCTTAGTCATGGAGGTGAACAGGAGGCGAGATGCCATGTTTCCATGGGAGGGCCAGCAAGCACTCAAGGAATGCCTCCAAAGGGAATGTGAGCAGATGACCAGGGAAGTCAATTCCCAGAGTGTATCCCCAAAGAGCCAGTAGCAGTGCTGAAAGAAAGTTAATGACCTCAGGTCGGTAGTCAAGGTCAGTGAATGCATCTTTACAGAACATCTCCTATCCACCATACCCATCAATCTTTCATGCTGCTCATTGCACCACACCCCATCAGTCACCCATCAGCAGTCCTTAGTACTCAGGACTCATGCCTAAAATTCAGGTACTCCACCTTACCCAAACACACCTTCCAATGATGCCAGCCTCCCACCCACCTTTCGCTGCCTCCACATGCCTCCAACTATTCAGGTATGGCAGGTATATCAACCAAAGACAGTGAAAAACAATCACTGGCATCCGGCCCTCTCTCTTGCAGGAGACGGCTGCCCACAATAGAGGGGAGCAAAGCCGAACTGGTGGGGGACAGGCATGCCTTCATACCCTGAGCCCAATGTAAGAGATGGTGCCGCATGCCATGGAGCAAACTGTGACAAAGCCTGCAGCATTCAATGTCACCAGGAGCATTTGGGATGGCGATATATCACTGCTTTATGTCCCTGCTCAACTCCTATCTCACGTTCATGCTGCTATCTGGCATGATGCACAAGCTACAGATGGTTTGACAATGGACTCTTGCTCTACATTCCACCATTCCCTCCTGACAACCATCCCTTTCTGATTTTATGCTTCCTGATATCCAAGAACTGCCACCTGCCCAGCCACAGCAGCGATAGGAGGAAGAGAGAGAGAGCAACACCACACCACTAATGAAGAAACATGGTGACGTGATCTGACACTCACAGCCACCAGCACAAACTTTAGAGACTCGTTTAGAGTTGGGATCTGCACCTGGTGAGTCATCGGGCATGGGTAGATTGCAGCCAGGTGTGCAGTTAAGGATAGGTCGTATGACAGCTCACTGAAGGGTGAGGCAGCGCACGAATTTTGCTACAAGGGACTCAGATGAGAACTTCGAAGGGGCGGCCTACAGTAGAATGCTGATGAACATGCACACCAAGGTGCTTGGTGCATTGGCAGGCCTGCTAGACAGCCTTCTGTCACTGTCAAGCAGCATGGAGGGGTCCAGCTCCAACGTGGTACAAGGCACCACACAGAGCTTGAAGCCTATCGTTTCCAGCATGGAAGTGGTGGCCAACTCCATGGTAGCACTTGCGGACCCAGCCATGATGCAGCATCTGATGGTTGCTCTGTCAGTTTCCACACAAGCACAGGTGGAAACCATCCACTTTCTCGGTGCTGCAATGGAAGCTCAGATGGAGGTAATGAGATCCATGCTTGCTGCTATGAGGGGAAATCAGAGAGATGTGCAAGAACTAGATAGCAGTGATATTGGGGGACTTTAATTATCCAAATATAGATTGGGATTATGTTAGAGTAAGGGGTAAGGAGGGGGATGAATTTCTGTGTTCAGGAGAACTTCCTTGACCAGTATGTTCTCAGTTCGAGTAGGAAGAAGGCATTGCTGGATCTGGTGCTGGGGAATGAAATGAGTCAAGTGGACCAAGTGTCTGTGGAGGAACACTTGGGCAACAGTGATCATTATATCATAAGGTTTAGCTTAGTAATGGAGAAGAGCAAGGAACAATCTAAAGTAGAACTTCTAACTTGGATAAGGGCTAACTTCAATGGGAGAAGAGGGGATCTAGCCAGGGTAAAATAGAACCAAAAAATTGACAGGGAAAATTGTAATGGAGCAATAGGTGATCTTTAAAGAGAAGCTGTTTCAGGTACAGGTTAGGTACATTCAAAAAAGGGTGAAAGGTAGGGGAACCAAAGCCTGGGATGACGATGGAGATGGAGAATATGGTGAAAGAAAAAAAAAGAGGGTGTATGATGAACATCAGGTGAATTCTTCAAGTGAGAACCAGGCCAAATACAATAAGTTGAGAGGGGAAGTGAAGAGGAAAATAAGACTGGCAAAGAGAGAATATAAGCAGTGAACATAAAAGGTAACACAAAAATCTTCTACCAGCATGTAAATAGTAAGCGGGTAGATAGTAAGTAGGTAGTAAGAGGCGGCGTGGGTCCTATGAGAGACAAAGTCTATCCGCTTGGGTTTTCATCACTTGCTAAGAAATATTGAGATGTTTTCTGGCCACCTCACAAAATTTTGTGAATCCCTCTCGGAATACTGACACATAATCTAAGAGGGTAGTTTCCACTTCCTGTGTTAAAAGGTTGATAGGTAAATTGGCCATTATAAATTGCCCCTAGTATAGGTAGGTGGTAGGGGAATATAGGGACAGGTGAGGATGTGGTAGGAATATGGGATTAGTGCAGGATTAGTATAAATGGGTGGTTAATGGTCGGCATAGACTTGGTGGGCCGAAGGGCCTGTTTCAGTGCTGTATCTCCAAAAAAAAATCTGTCCTTAATTAGTTTAAGGGGACCCATAACCTCATGCCCATAAACTAATTCAAATGGACTGAAACCAGTGGACTCACTTGGTGTGTCCCTGGTGGCAAACAATAAAAATTATATCCCCTTATCCCAATCATAAGGATACTCACAATAAGCTTTTATCATAATTTTTAGTGTTTGGCGATACCTTTCCAAAGCACCTTGTGACTGCGGGTGATAAGCAGATGATTTGAGCTGTCTCACTCCCAAATTACTAATATCACGGAACTATATTTATTTTCTCTTTGGATTAAAACAGTGTGCCTTTAAGACAGAACCCTTATCAACTCAATCCTGATAAACTGGCTCAGGTCAAAGAGGAGGTTCAATATATGCTAAAGTGTACATATTGTGCCTTTAAAAAAACGAAGATGCACAGTGTGTCAGCTGCATTTGTTACCTAGGCAACAGCAGGAGAGTGAAGAGGTCACGTGGTATAATGTTTCAATTTAACTGTGTGTAAAAAACAGCTAAAATCAGTTTTGAGAGACACCAGCAAAGCATGCTTACTGAAGGAAAGTGCTGTCAATTTCTCTCAGCAAAAATTCTACAATGAGCTACAGGCTGTGTTAATTGCCAAAGGAGGAAAAACCCTTTGAAGAGACCATTTGTATTGCTGGAGGTAGCAAAATTCCTTTTCTTTACTTCCAATCTAAGAAGTCTTTGCTTCAAGATTGAATCTCTCATGATTGATTGTGTTTGCTGGAATTCGCAGTAAAGTTTCAACTGAGAGACTGTCAGTTTTAAAATTCAAGTCGATCTATTGCTGTGCTCATCGTTGAAAGAACTGTTTGATGCCTGCTGCAGCCGAAGTGCTTTGAATGCCTATTGTCAGGTAAACCCACCTGCCAAGACTGAGGCACACATTATTTTGCCACATGAACATTAAAACTTTAAAAATTGCAATCTCTGACTGGAAGGACATTTGCATAGTACCAGACAATGTGGAAACAAAGGGAGCCAATCCCTGTTCCTCTAATACACAGAAGTGGACGTACCAGTTTTGGTCACATGGCTGACTGGCTGTGACAGAGAAATTTGAACCTCCAACCAAGGATGTTGAAGAGACTGTTCCATATAAGGAGCTAGTCACATGACTAACCTGCTGAGCACCCTGGGACCTTTTTGAATTTGAACTGCCAAACATAGGGATTTGAATGGAGAATGTTTTGTGCTCCTGGAACTGAAGCAAGAACATCTCCTCTCCTGCCTGTCTGTCTGTCTGCCTGCCTTCATCTCTTCCCATGGAACTGAATCTTGTGAAAACACGTGAAACTCAAAGAAAGGTTTGCCACGTGAACAAAGTTTTAAGATTACTGTGCCCCAACAAAACGCAAGACTATAACGTCAATCAAGGACTACACTAAGCTCGAGAAATGGTAACAAGATATTGCCTCAAACTGTTCTACTTATCTCTTCTTCTGCTCCTTTCTATTCCTATCTGCACGTTTATATCGCGTGTGCATGCTAGCGTGAGCGCGTCATATATCCGTAGGCATGAACCGTATTAGAGTTTAAGTTTAAGGTTTTAATAAATTTAATCTTTCTGCTTTAAACCAAAGAAAACCTGTTTGTGCTCAGCTCTTTGCCTTACAATTGGAAACTGTGAACAAGGATTCACACAAAGGGGAGCTCAAAACACAGTGTTTAAAAGATAAAACCCTGTTACAATAAGGCCAGGTAAAGACAGCAAAAAGACCCCTAGACATTGCTCACCTTGTCGCAACACTATCTACTAAAAGTCTGTTTTGTCGAATCCACGTGGAGAATTCGAGTGGCATTTGATTATTTTTGCACTAGGATACCTCACCTGTCAGGAACATAAACCCACATAGTCTAACAACCCATTTATTTATTCTTAAGAAACAGCTAACTTTTAAAAACATTTTTAAAAAACGGTTAACCATTGATTTTTGAGTGTATGTGTATGAATGGAGGAGTTAGGTTAAAATAAGATGTTATAAGGTCTTTAGACATCGGTTTATCTTAATAGTGTTTAAGATTTAGTTTTTAATAAATAGCTAATTTGTTGTTGTCTAAAGATACCAGGTTTGCTCTCTTTTATTCTGGGGGTTACTAGAGGGTTTAAGTTGGCTGTTTTCCAGTTAGGTGGGAAAACTTTAATAATACACTGCAACCTGTGGAGTGAGGGAATGAATTGACAGTGCATCGTTCCCGCCGCGGTTGTCACACTAATGACCTCTTGAAATACCCCTGACACGAAATTTGACCCCTGGTCTGACTAAACATGAATTGCCAAAAGAAATTCAGTAAAAACTGAATTAACCCCTCAATTACAACTTTCACTGTGATTTTTTTCAAAGATATTGCCTCAGTAAACCTAATAGACAAATACATGATGGTTAGGAGAAACTTGTGGCCTGACCTAGTTGTGAGTAAAGGTCCGACACAATCCACAAGAACCCTACTAAATGATTCATCAAAAACAGGCATTGGTATCAATGGGGCTGGCTTAATTGAAGGCTGTGGCTTCCCAACTACCTGACAAGTATGGTTCTGCAAAATTCAACCACAATAAAAATGCAAGCCTGGCCAATAAAAATGCTGTCTTTTTCTGGCATGAGTCCTTCAAATACCCACATGACCTGCCATTGGAATCCTATGGGCAATTCTCAAAATCTCATTCTTAAGACAATAGCACTCAGCTTCTGCCTCAGAACCTTCTTAAGTCAGGTCTGCCTGTTGGGCCTCAATCAAAGACAATCTACTAAACAATTCACCATTGCTAGTCTTGGAGCCTTTTCTACCAACATCCCTTCAAAATCCTCGAAAAATGTCTCAACCAACTAAATACCCGAATTGTTCTCCACAACAACTGAATCCTCCTTATGTTGTTTAATCTTATGAACTTGGGATCTTGTCACTACACAATCTGGAAATATCCCAAGAAAATCCTCCTGCAAAATTTCAGTTTCAGCAACCTTAACTGGCTTTTCATAAACTACTGGAGACGCCAATATCTTATCCAAAACTAAATCATTCCCTAGCAACAAATCCACCCCTTCAATATGCAAATCCAGGACAATTCCCACTGTTACCGGACCAGTAACATTGCAGATTAACCTTATGCAATGGAACAGTTAAATGACACCACCCCCACCACCCCCCACCCCCCCCCGCCCACTCAATGCCTCACACCATGACTTGTGCATTCATAGCACTATTGGAGGAAGATCTACATCCTTTGCTGCCATCAATGACTAAGTGGTTCCTGTAGCCCTATGCAGCACAATCGGCTTACGTGCTTCATCTGACAAATATAGGGATACTGTGCCCCTGAGCACAAAACTTCTATATCCTTTAGGGACTTGACTTGGCACACAAATGTGCACTATCCAACATCGCTGAAGCCACGGGTTTGTCAACAGTGGCGTCAATTGGGCCATCCTTTTCAGGACAGGTTTTCAATAAATCCATGAGACCTATGGTTTTTCCCCTCAATTTCCAGCATTCTGCCCGTTTTGACTCAACCCTAGTCTCACTATCTTTTTTATCACATTGAGGGTTGCCTGTATCCTTTCTCTCATGAAATCCGAACCTCTTCTCATTATCTACTCTTATATCTTTCCAACGCCATTGAAAATTCCCAAACTGGGATTTGTAACTATTGTTTTTGTGGGTCAATTCTTAGTCATCTGCCAGTTCTGCGACATTCCTTATTTTACCAACTTTGTGTTGTTCTAGGTAAAACCTTGTTCCTGAAGGGATGCTATTTTAAAATTCCTCCACTAGGAACATAGGAAATAAGAGCGAGAGCAAGCCATTTTGCCCCTCAAGCCTGCTTCACCGTTCAACCAGATCATGGTTAATCTTCAACCTCAACGCTATTTTCCTGCACTGTCTCTATATCCCTTGATATCTTTAATATTTAAAAATCTAGCAATCTCTGTCTTCAATATACTCAATGATTGAGCCTCCACAGCCGTCTGGGGTAGAGAGTTCCAAAGATTCACCCTCTGAGTGAAGAAATTCCTCCTCATCTCAGTCCTAAATGGCCTACCTCTTGTTCTGAGACTGTGTCCTCTGGTTCTAGACCCCACCACCTAGCCAGGGGAAACATCATTACTGCATGTACCCTGTCGAGCCATGTAAGAATTTTGTATGCTTCAATGAGATCACCTCTCATTTTTCTAAACTCAAGAGAATATAAGCCCTGTCTCCTCAATCTCTCCTCAAAAACACCCCAAGTTCCAACATCATTGGAATCCTTTTCAGTTTTAAAATGCAAATTCTCAAAATTTAACAAAAAATGGAAACAGTTGCAACAATAGGACAATCCCGCCATCCCAGGGATCAGTCTGGTGAACCTTTATTGTACTCCTTCTATGGCAAGTATATCATTCCTTGGGTAAGGAGAGAAAAACTCTACACAATTCTCCAGGTGCCATCTCACCAAGGCTCTATACAATTCCAGAAAGACTTCTTTACTCCTGTACTCAAATCCTCTTGCAACAAAGGCCTAATTGCTTGTTGCACCTGCATGTTAGCTTTCAGTGATGTATGAACAAGGCCACACAGGTCATTTTGGACATCAACATTTCCCAATCTCTCACTGTTTAAGAAATACTCTGCATTTCTGTTTTTCCTACCAAAGTGGATAGTTTCATATATTTAGACATTATATTCCATCTACCATATTCTTGCCCACTCATTTAGACTGTCTAAATTCCCTTGAAGCCTCTTTATATCCTCCTCACAACTCACATTCACACCTAGTTTTGTGTCATCACCAAACTTGGAAATATCACATTTGGTCCTCACATCCAAATCATTGATATAGATTGTGAATAGCTGGGGTAATGTGCGATACCCCACCAGTCATCGACTGCTAACCTGAGAACGAACTGTTTATTCCTACTTTCTGTTTTCTGTCCATTAACCAATTCTCAATCCATGCCTGTATATTACCCCCAATCCCATTTGCTCTAATTTTTCTTACTAAACTTTCTTATTTCTCTACTTCCCTAACGTTTTCAAAATCTTCAAAATGCAGAGACCAGAACTCTGGGTTCACAAAGCCACTCGGGCCTTTCCATTGTCCCCAGGCATTAACAATTGCCTGGTTCATTTGCAATTTCCCAATATTATCTATTTGAATACATGCACCTGAAGTGCTGTAACCTTCAAGGCTATGGACCTGGTGCTGGAAGGTGAGATTAGATTGGGCGGCAGTTTTATCGACCAGTGCAGACATGATGGGCTGAATGGCCTCCTTCTATGCCATAATTTTTCTCTGGTTTGATGGTTTTAATGACTCCTTATTTTATGACCCAAATGTCTGGGAGGGCGAAATCCATTGATTTGCAGGTGCTGTAGTCTCAGTTTTTCAGAAGACAGTCTTTGATCTGTGTCCCCTAGTAACTGTTTTCAGAATGGAGGTGAGGTCACCTAACCTTCCAGACTCCAACTTGAACTTTCGAAAAACACAATTTTTAAGACATAATCACGCTACAAGGTCCAGCGTTCATAACAATGCAGGACATGCCGGAGGTGGCCTACAGCATGGTCCACATCATTTTATGCCTTCGGGGCTTCCGCAGCACCGGCACCATAATTTTCTCTATCAATAATCCTCAGGTATAGCTCCTTTGTTTAAGGTGTTCCTAAAAATATTAACCAAAGCTTTACAAAGGAAACTTCAGAAATTCGCTGCTTGTGAATTAGTCACCTCTTTCATTCTCGGAATAGACATTTCACCCACCAACTTCTTTCCCAGCATCGTCTGTCTTTGAAATTATTGTTTCCTATGAAATGGATGACTTTACTAATCAGATGCTGTCCAGACTTGAAAGCTGATGACAAAGTTACTTGTTGGCAGAGGTCCTTCCATGTTTAAAGCATAAAAATGTCAAAAGTTGATATGAATGTATTCATGATCCTGTCACCAATTTGCATTTTTAAATCATTTGCAAATTAAAAATGCAAATTTGTGCTAACTGCTGCTGACTTGTTTCATTGATATTATTTATTTGAATTATGCATGGTTATTAACGGTTGTTTGCTGGGGTGCTATTAGCCCCACTGACTTCAAACAGGTAGAACTAGTGGAGAAGGAAGTCAATAGCAGCTGAGATTGTGGGACAAGAACAGATCTACATTGGAGCAGCATTACAGGATAGCAGTAGAAAATTTCGGCCAGTGGAGGAGAAGCAGAAACTTTCTGTCCTTTCCCAATGCGGATTGCCTTTGCTGTCCCATTCTCGCTGGCATCACCTAACCCCGTCTCAGCCACTCCAGGGCCTTTTAGTATTCTTTGTTGATTTATAGCTCTTAATCTCAAAGCTCATATAGCATTTATGTTATCTGCCTCCAACCTTGGCTGCTCCTAGGCTTGCTGAATACTCCTTGGTTGTGGGAAATAGATTGTTTACTAGTGCTCCTAGGGCTCGTATTTGCCAAATGAAAATTACTTCTCAAATATAAATAAAATTAGCTCTTTAAAGCAGCCAATTTCCCACCTCCCTCTCTTCCTTTAAGACTCTCTTTAAAACCCTCTTTGGTCATACTTTTTGTCACCTCTCCAAATATCTGCTGCTTAGGTTCAGAGTCAATTTTTGTCTGATTCCACTTCAATGAGGAATCTTGGAATACTTTTCGACATTTAATGTCCTAATTAAATGCAATGTATGATTTGGGAAGTTTTTCTAATTTAGGGGGAGAAATTCTGCAGAACTCTTCCTTGGGAAACTAATGGGTTGAATCTACTCTGTACAGGATTTAACAATTCCTCTGTGAGCGCAGCAAGAGTTGTGGAAACATTTTTTTTTACCATACTCATCCCAGATCTGTCAAAAAAAATCAATGGAGATGGGCATGAAATCTAGGCCAATGCCTCAGCTTGGAAAGGGAAAACTCAAGAGTTCTCACTCCTGATTGCACAACACTCAAGTAGTATGCCCATCATAATCAACTGGTCTGCCAACATTCACTATCAAGGTGCATCCGTGGAATGACCACTTTGTTGTGGTAGGAATTGCATCTTTCAGAAAAGGAAGGGAGATAATTGCAAATTCCAATTTAGTGATAAGCACATTGGTTGCAATGATGGGCTGAATTTTACCGGCCCCCTGACGTCAGGGGTCATGGCGGGGGGCCCAGAAATTAACTGTGGGAGAGGCCTGCCATGTTCCCTAATGCCGGGAAGGCCCCGCCCCATATTGCTGGCGGTGGTGAGGCCTCGTGACAGCTCCCTGCCGCTCAGCGAGGGGAGCCGAATCTGGGTATGTAAAGCGCTACTTACCTTGCCTCATTATGCATTCTGCTGCCACGTTGGAAACACTTTCTAATATTTAGCTGAATGGCCATGTCTCAACTGCCTTCCCATTCCCGACTGACAAAAGTCAGTGGGACGAAGTTGCAGTGCTCAGAGTCTATGAAGGTTAATGTGGCGAGAAGAGGGCACAACTCTGCAGGCATCAAGAGAGGTGGCAGGGGGAATGGTATTACTGGGGACACAATCTGTATACGTGTATGGAGGTGGGGGGAGAGGGTATTACTGGGGGCACAACTCAGCAAAGGTGTAGGGAGGTGGGAGGGAGGATGGTATTACTGGGGGCAGAACTCTGCAGGAATCAAGGGAGGGCTATCCCTTGCAGACATGGCTCCTGATGCCAGTGAGAAACCCCACCAGTGATGCAGAGGGGAGATACAACGCCAGCAATGACACTACAAGAGCCACCACTGAGCAGGCAATTGGCATGCTGAAAATGCACTTCCACTGCCTGGATAGATCGGGTGGTGCCTTACAGTACAAACTGGAAAGGGTAGCTTGTATAGTTGCTGTTTGCTGTGCTCTGCACAACAACACACTCAATAGGGGGGAGGCCTTGCAGGATGAGGAGAGATGTGAGCAGGACTCATCCTCGGATGATGAGGATGCAGAGGACTTACAGCAAGAAAGGCGCATGGGAGGACAAAGAGCATCCAGGTGCCGCATGCAGGGTGAGCAGCGAGCAAGGGTTGCACGGCAACGCCTTATTGATCAACGGTTTTCCATGCTGTCAAAACCACCATGTGCTCTGCAAGCAACACAGCACCCTCATTCACTTGTTGTGCAGCAGTCTGCAGCTGCAACATCTTTGTCTCCACCACTACTGGCAGCAGCAGACTGCTACTGTCCATGTTACTGCATCCGTGGAGACGCAGATGAGTAATGCTGGCATGGCAATGATGTTATTCCATACATTGGCAGTTCTAAAAGGCCAATGATGCAATGGGAGGAGACATGATCGGTACATGCTGGCACATGTCATTCACACAGTAAAAATGACAAACATGTTAGTGAAGCACATTTAGTGATTTAACTTTTTACAGTGTAGTGTCACCTGTGCAGACCCATTTTTGTCACGCTGTTTTATTTGAATGCTTGCAGATGCTCCTTCCTGGTACCACCTCTGTGCTAGCAGCCTGAATGGAGGGCCCCGGCTGGCTCTCCTCAGATGTCGTGACTGCTAGACCTTGACTCGCTGACAGAAGGGCTGGCGTCCACATTGGAATCACCTTGAGGGGCAACCCGATATGGCGCGCAGGCTCGCTTTCTCCATCTCAGGGCTCGTTGAACCTTTCTGCTCTTCCGGGAAGGACCAGGGGAAGGGACAGTCTCCATGCCCCTGGTCCCTCTCTTACCTTGCTACTGATTTGTGGATCTGATCGCCTCAGCGAGGGATTGCAGGTCAGTGTGGATTAATGGAATGTCGCTCGCCGGGAGGGCCACCACCATCTCCATGTATGACACCATGTGCTCAAATGCCTGGGGCATGGAAGCTGTCATGGCCTGGATGGACTCCCCCATCGTCCACTCAAGGCTGCGTATGGCCTGTGACATCTCCACCAGATGTTGCCATGACTGCTGCTGCAGCTCCAGCATGCCCTGTGCTGTCAATAACAGAAGGTCATCAGTAGCCTGGGGCTCAGCATGGGCCTGGCCACCCACAGCCCTCCGACTGTCAGGGGCCTCGGCTTTCTCAGCCTCAGTCAGCTGCTCGGGCGCGTGTGCAATGATCTCACCAGCTTATGACCCAGACTCTAAGGTCGACCGCAATCCCACCGAAGTGAATGTATCTGCACTGGTGGAAGGTGCAGGAGTGTCATGGGACGCTGCGTTCTCTGAGGATGTCTCTTCCTCAGAGGTGCGGGAGGAGTCCTTGGCCACCAGGGTTGATCCAGAGCGTTGACCTGCAAGATGCAATGAGAAGAGCACACTGTCAGTCTTTATGGTGCGCATGTAACAATTATGACAGCATTGTCTCAAACAATAAGATTTTCACAGTGATCATTGTGTATGTCAAATGGCTGTATGTTCACCCAGGATCCTGAACTCAACATCACTGACTGAACAGTCCACATGTATCACTGTCAGTTCCAGGGCATTCTCCTCAGCTTGTGTCAGCATTCGGAGATCCGGCACCCTCCACCAGTCCGATTCGCCTCCTAAGCATTGTAGGCCATTTTTGCCTGCAGCGGCGGAGGCAGATATTAAGCATGGCAAAGCAACAACATGACACATATCACAAGAGGGGTGCTGGGACCAAAGGTGGGGAAGGCTTGGTCTGCACTACTGAGTGAGCCATTCATGTAGGTGCCATGCTCTGAGCAGCAGACAAGGGTGAGTTCTTTCATACATTCATCCATTCACGTCACGTCAGTCCTCCCTGCCCAACCTCCCTGTCTTTGGCATGGCAGTGGCACACATGTGCCACTCTGCGTGGGGACACACAGGTTCAGTGCAGCCATGATACAAAGTGCTACTTACTGTTGCAGTGCGAGGCAGATCATTCATCCTCTTGCGGCATTGTACCCAGTCAAGCCGGATGGTGCCACAGCTACTGACCTCCTCTGCCATCTCTAGCCAGGCTGCCTTGGTCAGGCGGGAGGGCCTCTTCTTACCATCACAGCCTGGAGAAGAATGAGGAGGGAGGCATTGCTGAATTGTGGGGACACCCTGGAGCGCCACTCTGCCATCTTCAGATTTTTGTCTGCTCCTTTAAATGCATAGGATATAACACAGTCTAACTCCTCTCGCTTCTGGCTGCAAGGTTTTCTCAGCTTTTTAAACTAATGCAGGAGTGGCTGCCCTTTAAATAGGGCCCCAGCACCTGCTCTTCATGTGAACCGACGCTGATCATGGCAGCATCAATCCCGCCCCCTCCACGTCATTTTGGGGGGGAAGGCGGCGCGTTGCGGGTATGTTAATGAGCCGCCGCGCTAAATATCACGGCAGCTCTGCCAAGATCAGCGACGAGCTGGTAAAATTTAGCCCAATATTACTGGAGCAACACAGTGCACCAGTACAAGACTTAGCATGAAGAATGACTGACTATAAACCTAGAGACATTTTTATATAACTTTTTTTTAATTCATTCATGGAATGTGGGAGCCCCCGGAAAGACCAGCATTTATTGCCCATCCCTAACTACCCTCGAGAAGGTGCTGACAAGCTGACTTCTTGAACTGCTGCAGTCTGTGTGATGTGTAGGTACACTTACAATGCTATTCGGTAGGGAGTTCCTGGATTTTGACTCAACAACAATAAAAGCATTTGTTGTGTCCGGTGTGTAGGTCAATGCTGGATGGTCTGTTTGGTTTTAATCTTCTTAGACTTTATCGTAGCCGTTTGATATAACTGGGTAGCTTGCCAGACCACCTCAGAGGGCTGTTAAATGTCAACCACATTATTGTGGATCTGGAGTCAGACAGGGTAAGGATGCAGATTTCCTTATATAAAGGGCATTAGTGAACTAGATTGGTTTTTATGACAATCCAGTAGTTTCATGGTCACCATGACGAATGTTAGCTTTTTACTACAATTTATTTAATTAATCAAATTTAACTTCCCAAGCTGTGGTGTGATACTTCTTACCTAGTAATACATTTTCTCATTGGAATGTTGTATGCTCCTATTACGTTAATAAGCAGCTTGATGTCTCCATCAGACAAAGTCTGGGCAGGTATTTTTTTTCTCTCCTTACGCAGAGGTTTCAATGTTTTTCGAGGTGCAATCATGTTAAACAAGGCAAGGCTTATTTGGCTTTGACACAAGAAACAATATACAGTAATAAGTTTAGACATTTTGTGTTGATAGCATTCAATTCTAACAAGTAAAAAGAATATATAGTACCATTTTATTTTTGCCCTTAGCTTTTATTATACAATATAAATAAGTTATTACAGTGGAACCCATTTTTAGTGAACTGAGATATAACGGCCTGTTACGCCACAAATATTTGACAGATTTGGGGTGAGAATGAGATGGAAATTGTTCAGGGATATGGTCTGTTGCATCCCAACCTCCTGCAGTAGTCCTCATTTCCACTCCCTGGGCCCGTGGTCATTCGGTATGTAATGTAACAAGCATACTGAAACAAAATGCAAATAAGAGCGATGTGTCCTCCAAACCATATGTTCAGCACCATAGATTTAGCCCAGAAATTTTGTCATCACATTATATAATTAAAAGTAAATGCTGAACCAAGGGGTGGATGGAGGCAACAACCCTTAAAAGGTACTATGGAATCATGTACATAGGGCCAGGGCCTCATTACACAGGAGTGCACTGGAAGGGCCATGGATTTTTAGCCTTACTCACACCCCAAACTCATTTGGCTCATTCTCCTGTTTTAAAGCTTGCATTAAATAAAGGAAATTAGTACATTGTGTAAATTAAACTGTAGCTAAAGAAATCTGCAAAATTATTTCGATTATCTCTTGACACGAACTTTACAAGGAAAAAAAACCCTTTAATAGACAGTTTGTGCTTATGCCCATTTCGTTAATGCAAACTCACAAATTGACCATGTAAGAATGTACCATTAACGAGTGTGCAATCTTTAATGTTTAGAGGAAATTAAATCCTTAAGTGTTTTGCCTGATAGCTATAAGTGAGTAGATGATAAAATATAGAACACTGGCCTAGAAATTCAATGGCACCATGGCTGTTTTTAAGTGCAAAATTGGCACCCAAGTATCCAATATGGCAGGTGGGGCATATATGATCATTTTTGAGGGAAGGCAGAAAATGAGACATCCAGGATCCTCTGCATATACAAATACAGGCCTAATGCCTGTTTGAGGTGCCTGTTGTAAAATTGGACTGCCCTGAATGCAGCTGGAGCTGGGCGAACTACTTCCAGGAAAACATGGTCCACATGTGGACTAACCAGTGCTTCTAAAAGGGACCACTGCAGGCTATCATCAAAAAATGTATATTTTTTCTCAAATATTTGCTTAAATGAGAGATGCAGGAGTGCTCCTCCTGGCTCCACATTAAACCCAGGGCTGCTGTTAGGCACTATTTGCTGCCCCCCAATTACTTCCCTTCCTCGCCTGGTCACATCCCTCCTATCAGATCGCTTGTCCCATCTCGTGGTTGAATCTCTCCCTCCCAATCATTTTGCCCCTTTCCCAGGGTCTACCCGAGGATTGCTGTAAGCGATGCAGTGAACTGAAATTCAAATCACTTTCACCAGCGAGCTGGCTGGGAATGCCCATCAGATGTCTGCAGTTTGCCAGTGTCATATAAATGATGCCCAAGGCCCAATATCAGAAGGGGCTTGCAATTACCAACTCTGGTACAGCAATCATTCCCTGCCCGTATTTTGCATCACCAGATTGGCATGAACCAATTTTTAGGCCAATAATTTAAATAAATTAAGCTAAAATTATTTAATTCTTGTTGTTTCACGATTCAATATATACAGTAAATAGCTCACCTTATGGTACGAATATCTTCACATTCAACAACAATTTCCGGTAATGTATAATGGTGCCTGACTCTCAAAAGTCTTTTCATCACAGAAGCTGTCACCTTCCAGATAACATATTATATATAATTATTTATAAAAACTGTTATTTTAAAAATATTTCCTTAGATGTAAAAAGCAAACTAAATATCTCCATTGATCTTAGTTTCAAGATTAACTTAAGGTTTTAGCCTTTATATCTTCAAACTATTCACTCACACATTCAAAACTAGAAGATAACATCCTAGTAAATTGAATACAGTACATGCATTGCCAACATTTTCTCCTTAACTCATTACTATTATGCATTCAGACTATTTTTAAAATTACATATACAGGGGACCTGACTGCCAACTGGAAGATTCCATTCAGCATGGGAGTGGTGTCTTACTACGCCCCTTAATTAGCTCAAGTGGCTATTCTCTGCTTGCAGGCAGGTAGCCATTCAACCACCCAACCTGGCCTCCTGGAAAATGGCCTGGAGGCAGGACCATGCCAGCAAACTGACATGCCGGCCAGTGGCGGAAACTTCTGGGCCCACCGGCCTCTGGCCCTGCCTCGAGAGCTGATTAAAAATTCAGCCCAGAATGTCTCTCCTTCTCTTCAAGAATTGCAGGAAGACCTCCAGTGTATTTTCAGGAAATGTTGGTGTATGCTCTTACATGTTCAGTGAGTCTTCAAGCTTTCACAGCAGTGATTCAGTTTTCAAAGGGCTCCCACCACTTCTTGCAGTCACATACACCTCCCCTTAAAGAGCTGCAAGCTGCATTTAAGTAGCACTGGCCACTCATGATATCGTGCCCCCTGCAGACATGTGCAGCCTATGCACAGCTCAGGTAGTGCTAGCTACATGCAGCAATCATTTAAAACAGCAGGCAGCATGAATATAATGTGCTATAATATTTTCTAGAGACTGTGAATCTTGGAAAAATACAAAGGTTTAGGTGCATTGAAAACTGAAATGTTGTCAACTATTTTTAAAATTACATATACACATAGGGCTGAATTCTCTAAGCCTGCCGATAAAAGGGCCACACGCCAAAGAGCCGCTGCGATTCCAAGGGTGGTAGTTCATTTAAATATCCAGGGTGGTCCGCTGCCCTGATCACACAGAGGGGGCGGGCTGTGCGCAGGGGCTAACGCCATTTTTAAAGGGCTGTTAACTCTACTGGCAAATTTATATATTTAAAGTTAAATGACATTAAAACAAAACCTCTCTTTTGACCCTCTCCCACCCCACCAATAACAATTAAATTAATTATTTGCCCTTTCCCCCCAAAACACTTACCTTTACCATCTGACCTCCCCCTGCATTAACTGCACAAACTTTAAACTATAACCCTTCCCACCATCCCCTACACCCATGACGTTAACTTGACCCCATCCTTCCACCACCAGCCCCCCACACCACCCTCGTACTGAGGAACTTACCTCCTCCCCCCTCCCCACCAGCGTTGCGCCTCATTTCCCCGGATGAGGATCCAAAGGCGGGGCAGTGCCAGCCACCGGCGTGAAGATCGCGGCAGGACTTCAGGAGGTGTGGGAGAGTAATTAATGTAGGCATTTTAATTTATTTAAATATTTAAATTGTGATCCTGTTGCCAAGTGATTTTGCCAGGGACAAGAAAGACCGACAACAGCCTTCCCATCCAGAGACTAATTGAGGTCCTTACGTGGCCTATTAACAGCCACTTAAGGGCCTCTTCCACCACCCCCCACCCCGGCTGGGATCTAACCAGCAGCGGCGGGGGGGGGGCCCTCTGCCACGCCTACAGGCTTGGGGGAATCCTTCTTCTATTGGCAATCTGTGGCCCATGGAGGATCCCCACTGGCAAAATCTACACATCCATGGGCCCCTCTCCCCCAGACTTCACGCCCACCCTCCATCTCCCTCGCCGGGGACTTGCGTACTGGCCCTGGTAACCCCACCTCACTTACCTGAGGTATTCCAGCGCTGAGCCTGGGTCCAAGGCCTCTGCAGTACCAGCAGTGGCCACCACCCTCTGATTGTCCGGCAGCTCTTGGAGGCGATATCTGTGATTTTAAAGGGATGAAGATCTCGCCGCCGAGCACCCAAGTGCCTAAAGGATGGAGGATCGCTCCAGGGGTGGTGGGTGGGTGAGTAGCTCAAAAAGGCCGAGATGGGGATCCCCCCGTCTCTTCAGCCCGGTACTGGGAGCACCGCTGCCTCCACAAAATCTAGCTGTTAAGTGGAGTTGGCACAGGGATTCCCTACACGGAGCGTTACTGTTTCCTTAACCTAGTATATTATTGAAAGCCAGGACACCAAGAGAGATGAAGCGTACAGCCCTCTAAATTAGCATGTGAGTCCTACTGATGCAGGGCTTAGGTGAGGTAAACAGCCCGGACTCCTGAAGAAAAGGATGGTAATTTTAAAAAAAAAATTTGGATTGACCTCCGAACATAGGCAGTAATGGGAGAGCTCAATGGGATCTCAAGGGGAGGGGAAAGGATGGCTCCCACTCTCCCACAAACAACAGGAAGTTGCCAGACGTTCCTGCAAGCACCGCAGATAAGGCTGTATTGATATTGGCATCCACCAGCAGAATTGCCAGTGTTGTAGTCCACAGATTTTTGGGACATTGTTTTTCTTCTTTTGTTAGACTATAATGATCAGGGAGGAAATGTTATCTTTTTGTCTGCACTTTGCTACCTTTTCTAGATGTTTAAGTGCCATCATTCTCTGTTCTGTCAGTGTATCTTCACCCATAATTGTAAAAATGTCATCCTTTTGGCTTTCAAATTCCTACAAAAACATGAAAAACACCACATTGTTCAGTGAAACTTCAATTTTCTATAAAAGACAATGCAAAATCTGTTCAACAAGGGGTCATATATATTTAACAAAATTATATTGGAAAATAACATAAAATTCTGTAAATATACCATAAATAACTCAATATACCATAAATAACATCCCAGTGTTTCCTCTGATAAATGAGTGTAAAATAGATGTAACTGATTAGAAATATATGCAGAGATTGGTTATGCCAGGTTTCCACCCATTTAGCACCCATTGCCTTTGCACTGATTCTTTGTTAGAAGAATGGAAACACTTATTCCACTGCCCTGCTCGCTCCCCGTGGTGATGTATTTTCCTCTGCTTCAAATATTTATCCAATTTTCTGTTAAAGGATGCAATTGTCTGCCTCAATCTCCACCTGTGGCAAAGCATTACATGCTCCAATAACACACCGAATAAAGAAATTTCTTCTAACCTCACTTTATTAAATTTTAAATTGATGACCCCTTGTCACTGACTCCCAACCAGAAGAAAGTCTTCTCCTATTTATATGATCAAAAACCCTTCATGATTTAAAAAATTCTATTAAATCTCTTCAGCCTTCTCTACTCCAGTGGAAATAGTCATAGTATCTCAAGTCTCCTCTTAACCAATGTTCCCATTCCTCGCATCATCCTGGTGAATAGATATGGTACATGCTCTATGGATTTCCTTAATGGGGCTCCAAAAACATGCACACAGCACTTTAATTGTGACATGAATGATGTTCTATATAAATTTATTACTTCTTTATTCACGTATTCTATGCCCCTATTTATAAAACACAAAATGCTGTCAGTCCTTTATTATGGCTTCATATCTACCTGTACTTGCACTTTCAGGAAACTGTTTACTTGACCCTTTACTACTGTCCTGTCCCACTGCACATACTTAAGGAAGTTTGAAAAATTAAGGCCAAAACCACTGGTATCTCCTTTCTGATTTTTTTCAATGGCCATGGGTGCATACCAGAGTCCAGTGACTAATTTATTTTTAGAAGAGTTATCTCGAACAATTGCTCCCCATTCTACTCTTGTATTCCTACTTGCACCATAATTTGTAAAACCAATGCAATATCTTTATTTAATATCTCCACCACAAATTCAGCCTGTACAATTATCACCACCACAATATCCTTACATTTTTCCATCAATATATCACTTCTATTTTTTTTTAAAAACATAGCTAATAACCTGAAAAATATTTTCAGCTATCTCCCTTTCGTATGGAGGCACTTGCTTAAAGCAACAATATTCAGGAACTCCAGAATTTCTAAGCATCAGTAGACGAAAACGTTTGGACAGTTCCAATTTTTTATCTGTTACAAAATTAAACTCTTCTTGCATTTGCTCTAATCTAAAGTATTCAGGAGCATACTGGCCCTCCTCAGTTGTGTACTGTTGAAAGAAACAAAATTATAAATGACACCTTTGAACTTAATCTTGAAGTTTTATAGAAATATATAGGTAACCATAGAATCATGGTAAATATTATTATTTAGTTATCACATATTGGAAGGTTTAGACACCTATCCTTTACTTTAAAATGAAAAGAAATATATAATGGGTAATATTATAAAAGTAAGGGAATCATGCTGTTTTGTCAAGCAACAAACATATAGAATTTTTACACTAACCTTAATTACTTGCATTAAATCTGAATTCTGTGGATCATTGGGATCTACTCTGGCTTTTTTTGCCCATTCGGCAAGTTTCTGCAAGTCATTCAACCAAGACATCCCAATTGATGCTATAGCATCCATGCTGACATTAAAAGGAAAATAGAAAACTATTTTGTCACCTTTATTTTCATGGCATACTTTATGCTGCTGACAGGTCAGGTTGTTACCATGAGTGAAAGTTTCCTCTGTGTGCTAACTGGATTGAAATTGCCATGAAGAACTTGGAACTGAAGTTCCAGCATCTTCTAGCATACTACCTGTGCTACACCAACAAGAGTGAAATGGAAGAACCATTAAAACAATCCATAACCCAGATACACCAGATTCAGTTGTGAATTGCCAGTGGAGATTTTAACTCCCAGGATCACAGCTTGCAGAATTTTGGGGCCCTTGTCTATGAATCTGCTAGACAGAGGAAAACTTCCCCATGTCACTGCAACACCACAAATATCACAGTAATAAATCTTGTATATAATATGTTAATATAACAAAGAAGTTCTATTGTTATGACCCCAGGTTATGCAAATGCATGATCATAAGGGAGAAACCAACAGACACTCAGGACTGAATTTTGTTGTCCCACTGCCGGGAGCGGCGGGGGGTGCAGAAAATGGCAGCTGCCCTGCATGGGACTCACCCCATTGCTCCGCCCTGATTACGCATCAGGCAACCACTTAGCATATTCACAGTGGTTGCCCCCCCCCCAAATCATTGGCGGGGCAGGGCTGCAAGCCCTGCAAACAGTTCACCATAATGCAGAGAAGGCCCTTCCACCTCTCCCCCACCATATAAATCATTCAGAGTTAACTCCTTTCCCCCTTCCCCATACAAATCATGCAGAGTTAACCCCTTCCCCCATTTCCCCATACAAATCATTCAGTTAACTCCTTTCCCCCTTCCCCATACAAATCATGCAGAGTTAACCCCTTGCCCCCATTTCCCCATACAAATCATTCAGTTAACTCCTTTCCCCCTTCCCCATACAAACCATGCAGAGTTGACCCCTTCCCCCCATACAAATCATTCAGTTAACTTTCCCCCTTCCCCATATAAATCAGAGTTGACCCCTTCATCCCCTTGCGCATACAAAGAATGCAGAGTTAACCCCTTCCCCCTCCCCCATACAAATCATGCAGAGTTGATCCCTTCCCCGCCTCGTTGCTGCCAGTTTCTCCACGACTCAAGATTGGGAACTGAAGGTAAGATCGCAGAAAATTAAATTTAAATTTACACAGAGGTAATATAAATATTTAAAGAATGGTCCCGTTGCAGAATGGTAGAGGTGCCACCACGGAGCCTTGTCGGGAAGATCGGGTCCGGCAATCCCGGCGTTGGGCTCTGTGGTGGCCGCTGCTGCTCCGAGTCTCCGGCCCCCCACCCCCACCACGAAACTCAATATCGGGCAGCTGAAAACAAAATCCAGCCCTTAACCTCAAAAAGTATCTAGATCATAGATTTGTAACAACTGGTAGCAGTTATCTAGCATACTGATTTACATTGGTGACAAAGGCATTTTAAAATACTTATGCTGCAAAACTCAGCTCTGTAGTGCCGGTGGTTTCAGCGCTATGGGTGCCAGTTTAGGCGCCTAACACCATGTTGTTGAGGGCGATGGTACAGTTGTTAGATGTGTGTGACAGAAGTATGCAGAGTAGGCAGATCGTGATGTCAGTCAGCATCTAACCATAATTTGACACCCAACCTGCCGTTTTTGACCTCGCCGCTCTATAATGCCCTCTTTTGAAAATACACAACTGAATAAGTGTTCAGCAACATGAGCAAACCGCCACTAGTGCTATTTCAAGTGATTATCATTCAATTTGCAGGTTAGTTGCTTTTTATTATCTACTGGCTCTTGTTGCGTTTGTGGAAGTATCAGGTTGTTGGAGGAGTTCAGTAAAGTTGGTATCAAGTCTGCAGAGAGTAGTGCTGGTCATTGGGAAAGCATTGTTAGCTTCTGAAAAGCCTGAGTACACCACTTTCTTCCAGTCCTGAGGGCTACAGTTGCAGTCCCTTTTGGGCTGCAGCATCTGAGGGAGATGGATCAAGGCAACAAAGAAGTCAAGCTGCTTGTAGAGGGAGGAAAAGGAGCACTCTCAGCAGGAACCTTCACCCACGTAGGGTCTGCGGGGAGCATATTTCCTACATTCACCTAAACCAGAAGCAGTGTGTTTGGCGGCTGCACGTCACTAATGAAGCGGACATTAATCTGTGCCACCTCTTGGTACCAGATCTGCAGCCTCAAAGCTGGGCTAGGGTGATGCTGCCAGTGGCCATCAAGGTGACTGGTCCTGAATTTTTTCGCCAGGCTGGAACAGGTGACATAACACACATCTCGCAGTTCACTGTCTATTGCTGCATCTGGAAGGTCATAGAGGCACTGTATGGCAGGGGAGGGGACTTCATTGTTTTCTCTCTAAACAGAGAGAAGCAGGAGAAGTGGGCACATAACTTTGTTAGGATAGATTCTTGATTGACAAGGGAGTCAAAGAGTATAGGGGGTAGACAGGAAAGTAAAGTTAAGACCATAATCAGATCAGCCATGATCTTATCAAATGGTGGGGCAGGCTTGAGGAGCCGAATAGCCTACTCCTGTTCCTAATTCGTATGTTCGGGCTTCCCCCGGTGCAGGGTGCCATCAACTACATACACACACATGGCTTTGCGGGTGCCACATCTCAATGGTGAGATACACCGAAACCACAAAGGGTACCACTCCCTCCATGTGCAGTTGGTGTGTGACCACACCTGCGAAAGTCCCTCGAGTTGTACGATGCCTTCCCGAATGAGCTTTCTCCACCTAGGAGAGTCATGAACCAGGGACTCCCACGAGTCAAAGGGGATGTTTGATCTCTTCAGGGATGCTTTGAGGACATCTCTAAAGCATTTCCGTTCTCCTCTTGGGAGTCTGCTGCTGCGACCAAGTTCTGAGTAGAACAGCTGCTTTGGGAGTCTGGTGTCAGGCACACGAACAACATGTCCCACCCAGTGGAGCTGGCTTTGGGTGATTAGTGCCCCGATGTTGGGCAGGATGGCTTGGAAGAGGACATTGCTGTTGGACCGCCTTCCTTGCCACCAGATTTGGAGGATCTTGCGGAGGCACCCCTGGTGGTACCTCTCCAATGCTTTGCAGTGTCTGCTGTAGATTGTCCAAGTCTCCAAAGCATATAGGAGAGCAGGGATCACTGCTGTCTAGTAAATCATGATCTTAGTCTCAGGTTTGAGATCTTGATCCCCAAATACTCTCTTTCTCAGTCAGCCGAAGGCTGAGCTGGCACATTGGAGGCGATGATGAACCTATGTCTGCTTTCACTCAGAGGAGGTTCCCAAGATATGGATAATGGTCCACATTTTCCAGGATCTCGCCACTGATCGTTATTGATGGGGGGGAAGGTGTTGTGCTGTGGGAGCTGGTTGGAAGAGGACCTTCATTTTCTGAGTGTTTAGTGAAAGACCCATTTTCTCATATGTTTCAGAGAAGGAGTCAACAATGATCTGGATCTCAGTTTCAGAGAGAGTGCACACCCAAGAGTCATCTGCATACTGAAGTTCAATGGCTGAGGTTGGAATGATTTTGGGTTTTGGATTGAAGTTGGTGTAGATTGAACAGTTTCCTGTCTGTCCTGTAGATTATTGATTATCTCCACGTCTGTGGGTAGTTTGCTGGAGGTGTGGTGTAGCATTGCAGCAAGGAAAATGGAGAAGAGGGTTAGTGCAATGACACACCTTGCTCGACTCCAGTCTTGACTGAAATAGGGTCTGTGGTCGTTCCAAAGGTGAGGATCACAGCTTGCATGTCATCGTGGAGCAGACGGAGGATAGTGACAAACGCCTGAGGGCAGCCGAATTTGAGCAGCATGCTCCACAAGCCTTCACCTTTGACATAGTCAAAGTTTTATGTGAGGTCGAAAAAAAGGCAAGTACATCCATTGGCATTGTTCCCTGCTCTTGGATTTGCCACACAGTGAAGATCATGTCTGTGGTGCCTCTCAATGGGTGAAAGCCACACTGTGACTCCAGAAGAAACTCTTCAGCCACTGGGAGGAGGTGATTGAGAAGGATCCTTGCAATGATCTTCCCTGTGGCAGACAGCTGGGAGATTCCTCTGTAGTTGCCACAATTAGGCTCATCTCCCTTCTTGAATACAATCACAATCACAGCATCCCTCAAATCCCCCGGCAAGCACACTTCATCCCAGATGAGGGGTATGAGGTTGTGCAGTCATGCCAGGAGTGTATCTCCGCCATGCTTCAGGAATTCAGCAGGGATTCCATCTGCTCCAGAGGCCGTGTTATTCTTCAGCTGTTGGATGGCTTTTTCGAACTCAGTCTGGACTGGGTAGCGCCAAGACTGAGCCAGACAGAGTGCTGAGGGAAGGCATTCAAATCCAAGACAGAGTTTCAGTTGAGGAGTTCTTCAAAATGTTCCCTCTAGCGACCAATGACTGCTTCCCTGTCCTTGATGAGTTCTCCTCCATGCTTGGCTCTCAGCAGGGTGGGCTCGTGCTTGGGCCATAAATCGCCTTGACAGCGCCGAAGAAACCGTGCATGTTGTTGGTGTCCGCAAATTTCTGGATCTTTCATGCTCTTTCTGCACACTATTTATTTTTTATGTCCCAGGTTTTATGCTGCACCACTGCCTTCAGGAGCCTGTAGGATTGCTGCTATATCCTGGAGGTGTGGCAAAATTTCTAGACTGTGAAGGCTTTGCATTTATACTCGAATAGGTCCCATATTACTTGGTTTTCTCGCCAAACCAGAATTGGTGCTTCTGCTCTACACCTGGCTGATGACACCTCTCCAGAACCCCACCACACATGGCCAGCACTCATATAATGAGCGCCATGCTGCCATGAGGAACATCATTGAGGAGACTACCATGGTGTTGAAGCAATGGTTCCGTTGCCTATACTGTTTGGAAGGAGTCCTCCAGTGCTTGCCAGAGCGAGTGTCCTGATTCATTGGGATCTGTTGTATCCAGCACAACCTGGCCATCATGAAGACACAGCCCTCCCACCATATGTTTGGCAAGTTCCTCAGGTGGAGGAGGAAGAGGAGAAGGGGGAGAAAGGGAGGAGGCAGCTAGCACATCCACGTTCTGGCCAGGCTGCCATGAGTGCATCATCAGACTCAGGTTCCCCTGGATGAAACCCCATATCTCCATTGTTCAACAGTTTCCCATCTTACCATCCCTCTGTGACAAACCATCACAATGTCCCGTTCACCACAATCCTGAAATAAAAGCCACCATGAAACAATCATTCCATACAAACTTTATCCAACAACATATCCAATACTCCATACAATTCTCAACTAATCACCCTTGTGCATTCACTTAGTGCCTGTCTTCTGTGTGCTTTTGTCTGGGCTGGTGCCCGTACACAGTGTTACCTTAATGGCTGCAGCATGGCTGCTGACATTCAGTGAGGGAGACGAGAGATGGCATTGCAGGACATCCTTGAGCAGCCCTAGGACTTGAAGGCCTGATTTCAAACAGGCAGTGGCCTTGGCATGGGCTGCAGCAATCTGGACAGGCTGTCTGACAGGCAGAAGCAAAGGCAGTGGTTGGCTGGCAATGCTGGAAGCACGAATGCTATCATCCTGAGAGATGACAGCAGGTTCACACTTTACAGAGGGACTGCCACTTCCTCTGGGCAGCACCTCAGCAATCCTAGTAATTGCCTGGAGCACAGATTGCTGGGCTGTTGTGAGACCCTGCAAACCCCTTTGTGCACTGGTATCTGTTGCGATGATGGCAACAATCTGAGTCTGCATGGCACCAAGCTGAGCTTGCATGGCAACAAGCAGAGATTTCATGACCTTGGTCTGAGTTTGCACTGCAACACTCAGATGCTGGGTGGCTTCTGCTTGTGCTTAGATGGAAGCTGAGACATTGACCATCAGATGCTGCATCGTTGTCTTGAAGTTGACCTCTACTTTCATGCTGGAAAGGGTGGTCTCCAAGCTCTGCACTAAGCCCTATGGCAGGTTAGGGTCGAACTCCTCCATGTTCCTTGACAGTGATAACAGGCTCTGTGGCAGGCCTGCCAATGCACCGAGAATTTCTGTATGCATGCCCATCAGGCTTTCTCTATGTGCCGCCTCATTGAAGTCCTCATCAGAATCTTCTGCAGCAGAACATGTGAGCGACCTTGATCTCCAGGGAACTGACACCCATGCTAGCCTTTTTCACTGTCCCGGCTGCAGGTCACCTGTGCTCGTTAATTCACAAGGTGTAGATCCCGTCTCTATGCTACCCTCTAAAGCAGGGTTGTCCAACCTTTTGCGTGGGGGGCCACATTACAATTTTTGTCCAAGATGGGGGGATGGTGAGAAAATTTAGGAAAGATAAAGGCATTAAAAATGTATCTTGCTACTACTCCAAACAACAAATGTGCATTTTTGTGAAAAAAACTTTAAATGAGAAGACTAATTTATTGACTTTTTTCTCATCACTATTGTTACGACCAGGTGAGGACGGGACCTAGGGCTCCCCTCTCAGTTTATTCCTGGTTTGGCCGTAACAGGGTTTAATTTCTAAAACATCGTGTTTTTAGCTTCCCCTCAATGAATCCTTTTCCCTTCCCTCTATTTGTAATGGCAGTTTTCTTAGATTTAAACAAGAAAGGTGTAAGTTTATTGACCTAAAAACTCGAACTCAGTTAAAACTACTAACAATATGCAATGCAACCATGCTAGCATGCATATGCAATAAACACACATGCAAATAGAGACAGAGGAGGAGAAAGAATTAAATAGGAGAGGTTTGAAGTAATATCGAATTCAGTTACTTGTTTTGGGATTCAATATAAAGTCTTTGATTGCAGTTAAGCCTTGCAGCTCTCGTTGGGGCCCAGTGCACACTTTCACTTATTCAGCTGGTACCAGAAGGCTGCAGGATTCTTCTCTCTTGAACTGGAGTTACTTCCGTGGTCGCTGGAACTTTGCATTAGAGAGAGATAGGTGTTCTCATCTTCAAGTTCCGTTGCAGTCTGTTCTCTTTCTGTGTGGCACAATTCAAAAAACTCCAACTTGGCCAGCAGGTGACTAGCTCCTTATTTGGAACAACCTGCCTGGCAAGTTTTGTGGATTTTCCCCCAAGCTTGGCACACACGCTCAGTTGGTGAGGTGTGGGGGGGGGAGGGCGGTGTGGAATGCTAGCCTTTTATACATTCAATGTCTGGATCAAAATCCATCTGGTTAAGTGACTCAGGGAGCAGTTCCATTGTCTCTTATTCAACTGTCTTTTAGAATGCAAATATGCAGCCATGTTTTCAGGCACTGCTGTGGTCTCTTAAAACAAGTTATTTCAATTTCAGCAACAGTTCAAAATGTTTCAGAGGACAAAATTAATATGTTCCATTTTTGGTAGGTGTGGTTTTTGGCACACTATGTTGAACATTGATTTAGTGAGATACCTGGCATTGTTTTTTGCTTGCATTAGTAGTCAATCTCTGCCCACACAATCAGTCAGGAGTGATCTTGATTTCTTTATCTTCCTTCTGAGTCTAAGTTTATCTCTCTCTCTCTCTCTCTCTCTCTCCCCCTCTCCCCCCCCCCCCCCTCTTTCCCCCACCTCCCTCTCTCCCCCCTCTGCCCCTCCTCTGTCTCGATCTCTCTCCCCTTCCTCTCTCTCCCCCCACCCCCCGGCTTCCAGGGCTGATAGAGATAGGCACAGTTTTCTGACAGGCACACGGTGGGGCGAGCTGCTGGCATGAAGTTGTCACCAGCATTTATGAGGATCCATGGATGGGACGAGAGGCTCCATCTAATTATTTGACGATGTCTTTCCACCTCCCTCGTTGGTGATTTTTTCATGGAGCTGGAAGAAGCGGGAATTCTCCTCCTGGCTCCATAAATACATTGTGAGCAGCGGTCGGCCACCAACCCCATCCCCCCGCCGCCCGAAGTCTCTGCTGGTGTCTCGGACAGACAACATTCCTGAAGCTGCAGTGCACCAAGCTGCACCGGCACTCCTGTCTAGTGTTCACAGCTCACCTGCCAAAATTACTTGAGACAGGGGCCTTGAAAATCGCAGAATTTCTTTAGCGCAGGACCTGGTTGTGTAGTTGGGGTGGCGGGAGATGGGCTGTATGTGGTGGTGTTGGAGGCAAGAGAGGGGGGAAACGGGGGGGGGGGGGGGGGGGGGGTCAGGATGCACCACTTAATCGACCTCCCTAAAATCATTCATGACCCTGGTGGCAGTCATTTTTGCCATTTAAATGCCCAATGAAACCACTGGAAATGAAGGTCTGGCAGGTCTCTAACAGGCACCGATCCTCTCCGCCTCTTTACCCCTCAATTATTAGGTAGGAATTTTAACTCTTTGCGATTGTATAGAAAGCCTGACACTCTCTCTAGGTGCTCCCTCACCGCTGCTCCACCCCCGCACCTCTGGCTGTGTGCTGCCCCGCTTCCAGCTCTCCCCTAGGTCTTTTTTTAATTCATTCATGGGATGTGGGCGTTGCTGACCAGGCCAGCATTTATTGCACATCCCTACTTGCCCTTGAGAAGGTGGTGGTGAGCTGCCTTCTTGAATGCTATAGTCCATGTGGACTAGGTACGCCCACAGTGCTGTTAGGGAGTTCCAGGATTTTGACCAAGCGACAGTGAAGGAATGGCGATATTGTTCGAAGTGGCTTGGAGGGGAACTTGCAGGTGGTGGCGTTACCATGCATCTGCTGCCCTTGTCCTTCTAGATGGTAGAGGTTGTGGGTTTGGAAGGTGCTGTCTAAGGAGCCTTGGTGCGTTGCTGTAGTGCATCTTGTAGATGCTGCCACTGTGCATCGGTGGTGGAGGGAGTAAATGTTGAAGGTGGTGGATGGGGTGCCAGTCAAGCGGGCTGCTTTGTCCTGGATGGTATCGTGCTTCTTGAGTGTTGTTGGAGCTGCACCCAGTGGAGAGTATTCCATCATACTCCTGACTTGTGCCTTGTAGATGGTGGACAGGCTGTGGAAAGTCAGGAAGTCAGTTACACCACAGGATTGCTTGCCTCTGACCTGCTCTTGTAGCCACAGTATTTATATGGCTACTCCAGTTCAGTTTCTGGTCAATGGTAACCCCCAGGATGTTGATGGTGGGGGATTCATAATCGTAATGCCATTCGATGTCAAGGTGAGATGGTTAGATTCTCTCTTGTTGGAGATGGTCATTGCCTGGTACTTGTGTGGCGTGAATGTTACTTGCCACTTATCAGCCCAAGCCTGGATATTGTCCAGGTCTTGCTGCATTTCTACACAGAGTGCTTTAGTATCTGAAGAGTTGCAAATGGTGCTGAACATTGTGTAATCATCAGCGAACATCAGTAGGCTGATGGGGCGGTAATTGGCCGGGTTGGACTTGTCATTCTTTTTGTGCACAGGACATACTTGGGCAATTTTCTGCATTGCCGGGTAAATGCCAGTTTTGTGGCTGTACTGGAACAGCTTGGCTAGGGGCACGGCAAGTTCTGGAGCACAAGTCTTCAGTATTATTGCTGGAATATTGTCAGGGCCCATAGCCTTTGTAGTATCCAGTGCCTTCAGTTGTTTCTTGATATCACGTGGAGTGAATCGAATGGGCTGAAGACTGGCATCTGTGATGCTGGGTACTTCAGGAAGAGGCCGACCACTTGGCACTTTTGGCTAAAGATTGTTGCAAATGCTTCAGCCTTATTTTCCTCTCTCTCCCTCTCCCCTGCAGCAGCCACTGAATCGCTCACTCGCCGAACCAAACAAAAACAGCAGTGACTGCCGATCCCAGCGCATCTGCGCTGTAAATCACCAATCATTTTTCACCCCGCCTGGACAGCCTGCTGTCAGTCACAGAGGATCCGCAGGCCAGATTGAAGCCTTTGGCAGGCTGGACTCCGGTCCGCAGGCCGTATGTTGGACAACCCTGCTCTAAAGTATGTGCAGTGCCAATATCTAAGTTGGTGACTGCGAGTGTCAGATCAAGTGATGGTGTTTTTTCCTCCTCAGTTTGTTCTTCTTCTAGGCCTTCAGCTTCAGGCATCACCAGTTGGTCAGGCAGCAGTTTTGTATGTCTGAAAGCACAAATGCACAAGGGCAGGGATAAGAAGGTTTGGAGAAGCAAGAGGTGTATAAGGACATAAGAAAAAGGAGCAGGAGCAGACCATACGGCCTCACGAGCCTGCTCCACCATTCAATATGATCATGGCTGATCTTCAGCCTCAATTCTACTTTCCCACCTACTCCCCATATTCCTTTATTCTCTGAGACACCAAAAATCTGTTTATCTCAGCATTGGATATATTCACCGATGGAGCATTCACAACCCTTTGGGGTAGAGAATTCCAAAGATTCACAACTCTTTGAGTGAAGAAATTTCTCCTCAACTCAGTACTAAATGATCAGCCCCTTATCCTGAGACTGTACCCCTGTGTTCTAGATGCCCCAGCCAGGGGAAACAACCTCTCAGTGTCTACCCTTCAGCCCCTTCTTGGTAACAAGAATCTTGTATGTTTCAATGAGATCACCTCTCATTCCTCAGAAGTAAGGCTGAGGCTCTATGATGGCACCATACTAGTGCCAAGAGGTCAGGTTACTCTGAGAGCCCAATGCAATGGCAAGAACGAAGATCTGGAGTTCGAGATCATAGACGGCAAGCAAAAGCCACTCATCTCAGCTGAAGCAAGTCGAAAGCTTGGACTGGTAACCTTCAACATGCAAAAAGAGGTTTGCAACATCTCGCGGCACACTAAACCACTGACCGCGGAACAGATCCTTGAGGAGTGCAACGATGTATTTACAGGTTTAGGATGTCTTCCTGGAGAATATCATCTCAAAGTAGATGAGTAGGTCAGACCAAATCAGCCTCTGCCAAGAAATGTTCCAGCTGCCCTCAAGGCCAGCCTGAAAGACAAGATAGAAGAGCTGGAAACGAAGGGAGTAAATCAAGAAAGTGACAACCCCTACAGAACAGATTAGCAGCATAGTAGCAGTGAAACAACCTGGAAAGCTGAGAGTATGCATTGACCCAAAGGATCTAAATAAAGCTCTGAAGAGATCACATTACCCAATGCCAACCATCGAAGGAATTTTGCCATATCTTGCAAAGGCAAAAATCTTCACTACCCTAGCTGTGAAGGATGCTTACTGGCAAGTGAAGCTAGATGAAAACAGCAGCTTTCTAACCACATTCTGGACGCTGTTCAGGAGATACAGATGTTTGCGCATGCCAGTTGGCATTTACACGGCTCCAGAGTAGTATCAACACAGACAGCATGAGATAGTTACTGATCTTCCCGGAGTGGAAGCTATAGTGGATGATCTGGATGAGTCTAACATCAGTGGTCGGGAAACTATTGGAAAAAATTCTGAGGGACAGGATTAATCTCCACTTGGAGAGGCAGGGATTAATCAAGGATAGTCAGCAGGGCTTTGTCAGGGGGAGATCATATCTAACAAATTTGATTGAATTTTTTGAGGAGGTGACTAGGTATGGAGATGAGGGTAAAGGAGTTGATGTAGTCTATATGGACTTCAGTAAGGCTTTTGATCAGGTCCCACATGGAAGATTGGTCAAGAAGGTAAGAGCTCATGGGATCCAGGGCAATTTGGCAAATTGGATCCAAAATTGGCTTAGTGGCAGGAAGCAGAGGGTGATGGTCGAAGGTTGTATTTGGATTTGGAAGCCTGTGATCAATGGTGTACCGCAGGGATTGGTGATGGGACCCTTGCTGTTTGTAGTGTACATTAATGATTTAGACGTGAATATAGGGGGTATGATCAGTAAGTTCACAGATGACAGTAAAATTGGTGGTGTCGTAAATAGTGAGGAGGAAAGCCTTAGATTACACGACGATATAGAGGGGCTGGTAAAATTGGGCAGAGCAGTGGCAAATGGAATTTAATCCTGAGAAATGTGAGGTGATGCATTTTGGGAGGACTAACAAGGCAAGGGAATATACAATGGATGGTAGGACCATAGGAAGTACAGAGGGTCAGAGGGAGCTTGGGGTACTTGTCCATAGATCACTGAAGGCAGCAGCACAGGTAGATAAGGTGGTTAGGAAGGCATGTGGTATTCTTGCCTTTATTAGCAGAGGCACAGAATATAAGAACAGGGAGGTTATGATGGAGCTGTATAAAATGCTAGTTAGGCTACAGCTGGAGTACTGTGTACAGTTCTAGTCGCCACATTATAGGAAGGATGTGATTGCACTGGAGTGGGTGCAGAGGACATTCACCAGGATGTTGCCTGGGCTGGAGCATTTCAGCTATGAAGAGAGACTGGATAGGCTAGGGTTGTTTTCCTTAGAACAGAGAAGGCTGAGGGAGGACCTGATTGAGGTATACAAAATTATGAGGGACATAGATAGGGTAGATAGGAAGAAACTTTTTCCCTTAGGGGAGCTGTCAATAATCAGGGGGCATAGATTTAAGTTAAGGGGTAGGAGATTTAGAGGGGATTTGAGGAAAAAAAATTTCACCCAGAGGGTGGTTGGAATCTGGAACAAACTGCCTGAAGGGGTGGTAGAGGCAGGAACCCTCACAGCATTTTAGAAATATTTGGATGAGCACTTGAAACGCTATAGCGTACGGGGTTACGGGCCAAATGCTGGAAAATGGGATTAGAATAGATAGGCTTGATGGCCAGCACAGACACGGTGGGCTGAAGGGCCTGTTTCTGTGCTGCATAACTCTATGACTCTATGCTAGTTTATGGATGCAGAGACTGAATAGAAGAAGCCATTGCTGACCATGATCAAAATCTAGTGCGACTGCTGGACAGAACTCACCAGATGAACCTGAAGCTGAACAAGAAAAAATTGCAATTAAAGATGCCCGAAGTCAAGTACATAGGTCACGTACTGACAGCAAAAGATCTTCGTCCAGATCGCGAAAAGCTGAGAACAATAGCAGCGATGAGGCAACCAACAGATGTAAAAGCAGTGCAGCAATTTGTTGAATTCGTCAACTATTTAGCAAAATTCTTGCTCGGAGTGTGAACCATAATGCCAACTCACTGCCAAGGATGTGCAGTGGTATTGGGACACAGAACAGGAAGCAGCGTTGCGTTCACTAAAATCAAGCAACTAGTGACTGCAACGCCAGTGCTGAAACTCTATGATGTAAAAGATGAAGTTACCTTGCAGTGTGATGCCAGCGAGACAGGACTTGGAGTAAAGGACTGCAATGCCATGTTGGAAAGCCTTATATGTGAAGTAAAGGTCTGCAAAAGAAACCTGCCGAGCCCAAATGCCGAACCCGGAAGTGCGACCCAACCCGACCCGAACCCGACACATATCGTCGGGTCCCGTCGGGGTCGGGTCAGGTAGCAGGCCTATATATCAGTACATGGGTAAAGGCCTGCTAACCGACCCAACCCTGACGGAACCCGACTATGTGCGTCGGGTTCGAGTTGGGTCGAGTCATACTTCCGGGTCCAGCATTCGGGCTCGGTTGGGTTTCCTTTGCAGACCTTTAACTTGGAGCAACCCTAATGCAGCAAGAACAACCAGTTGCATGTGCATCCAGGGCGTTAACGCAAATGGAACGACACTATGCTCAGATCGACAGAGTGCCTGCCCATTGTCTTTGCTTGTAAAATTTTCATCAATACCTACTTGGAAGAGACAAAGTGACAGTCAGGTCCAACCACAAGCCACTTCAAAGCATTTTCCTCAAGCTGCTACTATACATACGAACAAGGAACAGGAGTAGGCCACTCAGCCCTTCGAGCCTGCTCCGCCATTCAATAAGTTCATGGCAGAACTGCTTACTCTACATTTCCACCTACCCCAAATAACCTTTCACCTCCTTACTTATCAAGAATCTGTCTACCTCTACCTTACAAATATTCAAAGACTGCTTCCACCCCCTTTTGAGGAAGAGAATTCCAAAGACTCACGACCCTCTGAGAGAAAAAATTTCTCCTCATCTCGGTCTTAAATAGGCGACCCTTTATTTTTAAATAGTAACCCCCTAGTTCTAGATTCTCCCACAAGGGGAAACATCCTATCCACATCCACCCTGTCAAGACCTCTCAGGATCTTATATGTTTCAATCAAGTCGCCTCTTACTCTTCTAAATTCCAGCAGATACAAGCCTAGCCTGTCCAATCTTTCCTCGTAAGACAACCCGCCCATTCCAGATATTAGTCTAGTAAACCTTCTCTGTACTGCCTCCAATCCATTTACATCCTTCCTTAAATACGGTGACCAGTTATGTACTCAGTACTCCAGATGTGGTCTCACCAATGCCCAGTATAGCGGAAGCATAACCTCCCTATTTTTGTACTGAATTCCCCTTGCAATAAATGATAACATTCTATTAGCTTTCCTAATCATGTGCTGGACCTGCATACGAACCATTTGCGATTCATGTACTCGGACACCCAGATCCCTCTGCATCTCAGAGCTCTGCAATCTCTCACCATTTAGATAATATGCTTTTTTATTTTTCTTGCCAAAGTGGACAATTTCCCACTTTCCCACATTATACTCCATTTGCCAGGTCTTTGTCCACTCACGGAACCTATCTATATCCCTTTGTAGCCCCCTTATGTCCTCTTCACAAGTTACGTTCCTACCTATTTTTGTGTCATCAGCACATTTAGCAACCATACCTTCAGTCCCTTCATCTAAGTCATTTAAATAAATTGTAAAAAGTTGAGGTCCCAGCACAGATCCCTGTGGCACATCACATCTTGCCAACCAGAAAATGACCCATTGATGCCTACTCTCTTGTTTCCTATTAGCAAGCTAATCTTCTATCCATGCCAATATGTTACCTCCTACACCATGAGCTTTTATTTTCTTTGATGTGGCACCTTATCACCTTATATTGGTTAAACATGATTTCCCTTTCACAAAACCACATTGACTCTGCCTGATTACCTTGAATTTTTCTAAATGCCCTGCTATACCGTCTTTAATAATAGTTTCTAACATTTTCCCTAAGACAGATGTTAAGCTAACTGGCCGCAGTTTCCTGCTTTCTGTCTCCCTCCGTTTTCGAATAAAAGAGTAACATTCGCTATTTTCTAATCAAATGGAACCTTCCCCGTATCGAGGGAATTTTGGAAAATTAAAATATAACGCATCAACTATCTCACTAGCCACTTCTTTTAACACCCTAGGATGAAGTCCATCAGGACCCGGGGACTTGTCAGCCTGCAGCACCAAAAATTTGTTCAGTACCACTTGCCTGGTGATTGTAATTTTCTTGAGCTCCTCCCTCCCTTCCATCCTGACTTACAGCTAATACTGGATGTTACTTGTACACTCAATAGCGAAGACCGATGCAAAATATCTGTTAATTGATCTGCCATCTCCTTACTATCCATTATTAATTCCTCAGACTCACTTTCTATAGGACCAATGCTCACTTTGTTAACTTTTTAAAAAAAATATCTATAGAAACTCTTACTATCTGTCTTTATATTTCTAGCTAGCTTTCTCTTGTACTCTAATTTTACCTTCCTTATCAATCTTTTAGTCATTCTTTGCTGTTTCTGTCCAATCTTCTGACGTGCCTCCCATCTTTGCGCAAATATCGGCTCTTTCTTTAAGTTTGATACAATCTTTAACCTTTTTAGTTAACCGTGGATGGCAGGTCCCACCGCTGGAATTTTTCCTTCTCGCTGAAATGTATCTATTCTGTGTATTCTGAAATATTCCCTTAAATGTTTGCCACTGCATCTCTATTAACCTATCCTTTAACCTGATTTGCCAGTTCACTTTAGCTAGTTCTGCTTTCATGCCCTCATTTAAGTATAAAATACTAGTCTCGGACCCACTCTTCTCTCCCTCTGGCTGAATGTAAAATTCAGACATATTATGATCGCTGCTACCTAGGGAGGCCTGAACTATGAGGTCATTAATTAATCCTATCTCATTGCACAATACCAGGTCTAGTATAGCCTGCTCTCTGGTTGGCTCCAGAACGAATTATTCCAAGAAATTATCTGAAAGCATTCTATATACTTCTCATCTAGACTACCTCTGCCCATCTGATTTTTCCAGTCTATATGTAGGTTAAAATCCCCCATAATTATCGCTGTACATTTCCGACAAGCTGCCATTATTTCTTCCTTTATACCCCGTCCTGCAATGTGGTTAATATGGGGTGACCTGTACACCACTCCCATAAGTGACTTCTTACCTTTATGATTTCTCATTTCTACCCAAACTGCTTCTACATCCTGGTCTCCTGAACTTAGGTGATCCCTCTCTATGCGCTAATACTATCATTAATTAACAGAGCTACCCCTCCACCTTTTCCTAGCTCCTGTCCTTCCTAAATGCCATATACCCTTCAATATTCAGGTCCCAATCTATGTAGTCCTGCAGCCATATCTGTAATGGCTCTCAGATCGTACTTCTTTATTTCTATTTGTGCTCTCAGTTCATCTGTTTTGTTTCAAATGCTACGTGCATTCAGATACACAGACTTTAGTTTTGTCTTTTTATTATTTTTGTAACCTCTAGCCTTATCTGTTGATTTATAGGTTTGTACGCTCTGTCCCTTCCTGTCACAGTCTGTTTATCATTTCCCATATTAATACCTTCCTCTCTTGCCTTGTCTCTACTCCTTAATTTGCCATATCTTCCCAAATTTGATCCCTTGCCCCACTATTCATTTTAAAACCCTCTCTACTTCCCTAGTTATACGGCTCGCTAGAACACTGGCCGCAGCACAGTTCAGGTGTAGACTGTCCCAACGGTACAGCCACCACTTTCCCCAGTACTGGTGCCAGTGCCCCACAAACCGGAACCCACTTCTATCACACCAGTCTTTGAGCCACGCATTAATTTCTCTAATCTTATTTGCCCTATGCTAATTTGCATGTGGCTCAGGTAATAATCCCGAGATTATTACCCTTTGAGGTTCTGCTTCTTAATTTTGTGCCTTGTTCCTCATACTGACTAGGAACCTCTTTCCTTGTTCTGCTTATGTCGTTGGTATCTAGATAGACCACGACGACGGGATCCTCCCCCTCCCACTGTAGGTTCCTCTCCAGCCCTGAGGAAATGTCCCGAACCCTGGCACCAGGCAGGCAGCACAGCCGTCTGGACTCTCGCGCTTTGCTGCACAGTCCCCTTAACTATACTGTCCCTTATTACCACTACATTCCTTTTTTCTCCCTCCACTCGAATGGCTTGCTGTACCATGGTGCTGTAGTCAGGTTGCTCATCCACCCTGCAGCCCCCACTCATCCAAGCAAGCTGAAAGAACCTTAAACCTGTTGGACAATTGCAAAGGCTGAGGCTCCTGCACTCCTGCCCTCTGGGTCCCTTGCCTGCCTCAGCTGAAGCCAGACTCTCCTGTCCCTGACCACTGACCAAATCAGAAGACCCTATCCTAAGGGGTGTGACCGCCTCCTGGTACAAAATGTCCAGGTAACTTTCCCCCTCCCTGATGTGTCGCAGTGTTTGCAGCTCGGACTCCATATCAATAATTCTGAGCCGAAGCTCTTCAAGCCGCAAACACTTACTGCAGACGTGTTTGCCCTGGATCACACTGGCCTCCAAGAGCTCCCACATGCTGCAGCCATGACACATCACCTGTCCTGCCATCCTTCATGTGTTTTAATTAACTGCTAAATTATTTTATTCAATTATTTATTTTATTTTCCTGTTTTTATATATATTCTATTAAGCTTACCACGAGTTCCTTTACTATTTTAAACGTTGGGATTAGAATGGACCTTAAATCACTTGCCAGATATTCACCAGGTAGCTTCTTCCCAAACCAATCACCTACCTGCTTGCCTGTAAGGTTTGATGCTATGTTTGATTTAAATTAAATTAAATTAAAAGCTTACCTGTATATTCACCCGGGCAGCTCTCTGTTTCCCTGCTCTCACTGTTGATTGTGACTTCACTCTGATGTCACTTTGTGATTTCTCCCTGCTCCCCTCCTGCTGCTCTCGACGTGCTCCTCTCTCTCTCTTGCTCTGTCTCCAGTCTCTGACTCTGGGCTTTTGCCGCACTTTTTAAACCTCCACTCCTGCCGTGCTCCTTTCTCTCTCTTGTTCTGTCTGTCTGCAAAGGATGTTACTCCGGTTACAGAGATATCATCTGATGTGACATACAAGCAAGGGAAACAGATGTACATTGTTGATATGCTGTCAAGAGCTGCACTCCTTATAAAGAAAGTAGAGGATGCTATGACAGAGTGTGAAATCTTCCAAATCCAACATGAAGCTGCAGCTCAACATGCTCTGGAAGTTATCAATCCAGCAGAGACATTGAACTGACAGACAGGTGCCTTGCTCAAATCAAGCGAACTACCCAAAAGGGTGCAACTCTACAAGTGTTGCAAGAAGTGATGATGAAAGGATGGCCCAACAGCATCAAGGATGCTGTGGTCACAAGAGTGTATTGGGCTTACAGAGATGTATTGACAGCCCAAGGTGGCATCTTGTACAAAGGAAATAAGAGTCATTATCCCTAAAGAGAGGAGAGGAGAGATGCTAAAGCGCATTCATGCAAACCACCAAGGAATTGAGTCGAGTCTGAGGAAGGCAAGAGAAGTGCTCTACTGGTCAAACATGAGCAATGAAATCAAGGACCACATCAGCCAGTGCATTGTGTGCAACGAGTACCAAGCTAAGCAAGCTAAAGAGCCGCTGATGACGCATGACATCCCAGATAGACCTTGGATGAAGCTGGGAGTAGACCTCTTCACTCACAGGAACTGATTATCTTTTCACCGTAGACTACTATTCCGACTACTGGGAGGTAGACCAGCTGACCTCAATGACTACCGGTGACATTATAGAATGCCTGAAAGCACACTTTGGTTGTTACGGCATTCCAGACATTGTGATGACTAACAATGGCCCTCAGTTCATGAGTGAAGAATTCAGCCGCTTCATAAGGGATTGGGAAATTCAACATCATAGATCATCTCCATACTATCCCCAGTCCAATAGAAAGGCTGAGGCGTCAGTGAAAAATCGCCAAAGGAATCATAAAGAAATCGAGTAAATCTGGCAGATATATACAAGGCAATCCTCGAGTGAAGAAACATACCTATCGAAGGCATGGAAAGTAATCCGATACAAAGGCTAATGTCACGCCTCACCCAAACTACTCTTGCAATAGCAAAAAAGCTACTGAAGCCAGAAGTAATAATAGGCGTGAGTGAAAAAATCAAAGTGGAACAGCAGAAAGTCAAATTTAACTTCGACAAAACTGCCAAACCATTGCCAGAATTGAGCATTGGAGTGCCAGTAAGGGTACAAACTTTCAATGCTCTCAACAAGAGACAGCCCAAATGGCAATCTGGAACCTGCATAGTGCAGTTGTCACCTCGATCGTATGCAGTGGAAGTGAATGACCAGATATACCATCGCAACCACAGACACATACGCACAACTGGAATAGCTGTTCCATCGATGTAGGCAGCCAATCTGGCATGTGAGAACTCACCAAATGTACAGACCACAGAATAACCATCAGCCCCAGAGGTCCACAGCACCCCAACAACAGAAATGGAACAATAACAGTTCCTGCAGCAACAAATAATGAGGGAACAACATTCGCCAGAGAAATCAACCAGATGAGCAACCAATGACAACGCACACACGCACCATTAAGAGACCGGCACGATTTAATGACTGTGTGCGATGCACGTGCGGAGACTGACAAGAATGACGAACTGCTAACGCATGAGAACAGCTGTGTGCATAATGGGTAACTTGGGCAACTCACAGTTTAAATGATGATGCATACAAACATTTTTTTTGCTTTTTTGTATGAAAAGGGGAATATTTGGGATACAAATGCAATACTGTACTAATGTGCCTCCTGGTTTGCCATAGTCATGTGACCTCCACCATGAAGCACTCTGACTGGGGGCAGCCATCACAGGCAGTTTCATTAAAGACAGAGTCCACACCAGACTGGTGTCCTGTGAGTTCGTAACACTCTCCACTTGCCTCGGTGAATGCAGCTCCAACAACACTCAAGAAGCTCGACAACATTCAGGACATCCACCACCTTAAACATTCACTCCATCCACCTGCAACACATAGTGGCAGCAGTGTGTACCATACACAAGATGCACTGCAGCAAATCCCCAAGACTCCTTTGACAGCACTTTCCAAACCTGCAATCTCTTCCACCTAGAAGGACAAGGGCAGCAGATGTAAGGGAACACCACCACCTGTATGTTCCCCTTCAAGTCACGCATCATCCTGACTTGGAACGATATTGCCGTTCCTTCACTGTCGCTGGTCAAAATCCTGTAACTCCTTTCCTAACAGCACTGTGGGTGTACCTACCCCAGAGGAATGGCAGCGGTTCAAGAAGGCAGCTCACCACCACCTTCTCAAGAGGATTTAGGGATAGGCAACAAATGCTAGCCATGCCAGCGATGCTCACAGATCATGAAATAAAAATATATATATTACTCCCAACTCCACGAACCCTTACCTTAACATATTAACCTTTTGTGTGGCATCTTATCAAATACCTTTTGGAAATCCAAGTATACTACATTTGCTGGTTCCCCTTTATCTACCCTACTAGTTAACATCCTCAAAAAAAGTCTAATAAATTTGTCAAACACAATTTCCCTCCCGTAAAACCATGTTGACTTTGTCTGATCATACTATGATTGTTTAAATGAATTATTAAGACTTCCTGAATAATAGATTCCAACATTTTCCTGACGACTGATGTCAGGCCAACTGGTGTGTAGTTCCCTGATTTCTCTCTCCCTCCTTTCCTATATAGCGGTGTTACATTTGTTAATTTCCAAACCGCTGGGACCATTCTAGAATCTAGGGAATTTTGAAAAATCATAATCAGTGCATTCATTATCTTTGCAGAACCCTAGGATATAGGCCATCAGGTCCTGAGGATTTGTTGGATTTTAGTCTCTTAAGTTTCTCCAATAATTTTTCTCTGCTGATATTAATTACCTTAAGTTTCTCAATCTTATGAGCCCCTTGGTTACCCTCTATTTTTGGTACGTAATTTGTGTCTTCTTCTGTGAAGACAGGCACAAAATATTTGTTAATGTCCCGGTCATTTCCTCATTCCTCTTGATAATTTGTCCTGCCTCTGCCTTTAAGGGACCAACATTCACTTTAGCTACTCTCCTTTTTATACACTGATAAAAGCTCCTACAATCTGCCTATCTAGTTTACCCTCATATTCTATTTTTTTCCCCTTTTTATCAACTTTTCAGTCCCTCTTTGCTGGGTTCTAAAACACTCCCAATCCTCAGGCTTGCTACAATTCTTTGCAACATTATGGGCTGGATTTTAAAGACCCTCCGCCGTTGGGAACGGTGGCGGGAGGGGGCAATGACGATCGGCGCGGTGGAGGCCCACCACCGACCCCGATGGCGGCAGGCCCCATGCTGATATTGACGGCGGCAGCGAAGCCTCGTGGTGGCCGCCCCGCCACTTGATGACGGGACCCCCATTTCAATATGTAAACTAATTTACATATCTGATTTAATGAGGGTCCCGTGGCCTTCATGCCCGCACAGGCCCTCCAAACTCCCTGGTGCTGCATCTCTAATGACTGCTGCTTGCCTTTAAAAATTGCACCCAACGACTTATTTTCGCCTCCAGAACGCTAGGGGCGCCAGACTCATTCCCAAGCCAATTACTTTATTTGCATTTGAAAACAGCGCTGCATCAGTTCCATAACAAAAATCCAGCCCATGTCTCTGTAATGGTGATTAGATCTAAAGCACTTATCTATCTGTGTCACTAGTTCATCGATCCTATTGTGAATGCTTCACACATTCAGATAAAGAGCCTTTAATTTAATATTTTTACTACAAATATTTTATATTTGCGTGGACCTTATTCGTAGTTGCACTATTACTGTTAAACTCTCTGTCCCAACATCGCCCACTCTGCTTGTCTTTACCCAAATTGCTGCATCAGTTCTATTGTTTCAACATTTCTCTTTTGATTCCTAAATATGCCTTCACCTGAACACTCCCCGCCTCTTAGTTTAAAGCACTATCCACAGCTCTAGTTACATCAGTCGCCAGGACACTGATCCCAGCCTTGTTTAAGTGGGGCCCATCTCAATGGATTAGCTGCTCCTTTCCCGAGTCCTGGTGCCACACTTCCTCCTACACTTTGAGCCATGTGTTTTATTTTCTAATCTGCTTGACCCTATGCCAATTGGCACGTGGCTCAAGTAACAATCTAGATATTATTACCTTTGAGGTTCTGCATTTTAATTTAGACCTAACTCCTCAAACTCTCTCAGCAGAACATTATTTCTAGTTCTTCTACCTACATCATTGGTTCCTACATGGACCACAACAACTGGATTCTCTCCTTTGCACTCCAAATTCAACTCCAGCCATGAGGAGATGTCCCTAACCCTGGCAGCAGGCAGGCAAAACAACCTTCGAAACTCCTAGTCAAGGCTGCAGAGCAGTATCTATCCCCCTGATTATACTGTACCCTATCACTACCACATTCCTTTTCATTCCCCCCATTTGAATGGCAGTCTGCACCATGGTGCCATGGCCAGTTAGCTCATCCACTCCACAGTCCTCCTTCTCGTCCACACAGGTAGCAAATATTTCGTACCTATTGGTGAAAAATAAGGTCTGAGGCTCCTTCATTATTACATGCTGGATCTCCATACCTGCCTGACTCAGTTACACCCTCCTGTCCCTGACCAGTGACCAGCTCTACAGTTCTGCTTAACCTAAGACTGCCTCCCAGAACAATGTGCAAAGTGTCCAGGTAACTCTCTTCCACCCTGATGCCCTGCAATGTCTGCAGCTCAGCAGCTCTGAGCCAAAGCTGTTACAACTGCAGACATTTACCACAGGTATGGTTGTCTGGGATTCCCACTTGTTGCAGTCACAGCACACCGCAGTCCCTGCCATGTCTGTCTAGTCTTATTTATTTATTTGTTTACTTCACTAAATTAGTAACTAGTTAACTAAAGTAATAGCAAGTTACAGTTTCCTAGATTGGCAACAGAAGAACACTCACCAGCTATTGGAGGTAAAACAAATAAAAAGCAGCACCTCCTTCCCTCTCTGCACCAAATTCCCACTTGCACCAAATTCAAGTTAGCCCACGGTTCACAAAGCTTTCTGTGTCTTAGCAAATACTGTCTACTTATATAGAGAGCTCATGACACACACCCAAGTTACAACTGCTAAGTCAGCTTCCTGCTACAATAATTAACACTTATTCAGCCAACTACTTTCAGTTGATTGACAGTTAACTACCACCTCCAGGCAGTTTCTATTAACTAGGTATCTTAACTATCTTGCAGTTTCTTTTGCCTTCTTAAAGTTCTAAGTCAGATTCAAACAACAGTTAATCTAAATTACAGCTTCAGAAATACTTATCAGAGCGATCCCACTTGCACCAAATTCCTGACTTAGCTCTCGGTTATACCATCTGAAACTTGTACATCATAGCAGATTGCAGGATGATGGTGAAGTGGGATTTGAGAAGTGGATCAGGTCGAAACATATCGTCATCTTCAATTACTTCAGCGATGCCGATTGCCAAGGTCTCAGTGACAGTTGCTCCAATTATTCTTAGCCCCATCTCCTCCAAGGGGGCATCATATGCAGCAGTGCCTGCCCCCTGTCGGTTTTCAACTGCTGCTATCTATTATGGGTCACTCTGTCCCACAAAAGCCAGTGAATGTGACCCCATGTGTTTTAGTGGTGCATGCCACAGTTGAATAGCTAGCAGTATGTGCAAACTGTGTGATGTGAGAGTGTGGCCTTGGGAGTGCTAAGTATGTGAAGGCGAGATGGAGCATATAAAGATTAGGTTTGTGTTATGGTTGACATTGACTGTTGGCAGGCGAGTGAAGACAGTGTGGTAAATGGAGCTGTGTGTGAGCCTCGTGGTGCAGTTGGTAGGATATGGCATGTAAGGATGCATTCACTGACATTAACACCTTATGTTAGGTCGTTAAACTTCTTGGGACACTGCATCCAAATCCTCAGTGCCAGTCTGCCTTTCCGGCAATTGTCTGGAGAGTCTTGTGGTTCCCTGATCGAAAATAATCTTTCTCCTCATAGAATCACAGAAGGAGGCCATGCGGTCTGCCATGTCGATGCCTGCTCTCTGCAAGAGCTACTCACCTAGTCCCACTCCCCACCGTTTCCCCGTACTGCTATAATTTTTTTCAGATAATTATCCAATTCTCTTTTGAAAGCCTCAATTGAATCTGCCCCCACCACACTCTCAGGCAGTGCATTTCAGATCCAAACTATTTGCTGCACAAAAAAGTTTTTCCTCATGTCACTGATGCTTCTTTTCCCAATCACCTTATATCTGTGTCCTCTGGTTCTCAATACCTTCAAGCAATGGGAACAGTTTCTCCCTAGCTACTCTGTCCAGACCTTTCATGATTTGAACACCTCTATAAAGTCTCTCTTAATCTTCTCGTCTCCAAGGAGAACAGCCCCAGCTTCTCCAATCTATCCACCTAACTGAAGTTCCTCATTCCTGGAACCATTCTTGCAAATCTTTCCTGCATCCTCTCCAAGCCTTCACATTCTTTCTATAGTGTGGTGCTCAGAACTGGACACAATACTCCAGTTGAGGCCGAACCAATGTTTAATGCAGGTTTATCAAAACTTCCTTGCTTTTGTACTCTACACCCCTATTTATAAAGCCCAGGATCCCATAATCTTTATTAACCACTTTCTCAAACTGGCTTGTCACCTTCAATGATTTGTGCATATACATCCCCAGGTCCCTCTGCTCCTGCACCCACTTTAGAATTGCACTCTTTATTTTATATTATCTATCCGCATTCTTCTTACCAAAATGAATCACTTCACACATCTCTGCATTAAATTTCATCTGCCGCCTCTCCACCAATTTCACCAGCCTGTCTGTGTCTTTTTGAAGTTTACCACTACCCCCTCACAGTTCACAATATTTCCAAGTTTTGTATCATTTTCAAATTTTGAAATTGTGCCCAGCTCAACCAAATCTAGCTCATTAATAAAGATCAAGAAAAGCAAGGGTTCTCACACCGTTTCCTGAGGAACCCCACTATATACCTTCCTCCAGTTCAAAAGACAACCGCTCAGCAGTGTTCTCTCTTTCCCGTCACTCAGCCAATTTTGTATCCATGAGCTCTAACTTTGCTGATAAGTCTGTTATGTGGCACTTCATCAAATGTCTTTTGGAAATCCATGTACACATCAACTGCATTACCCTCTTTGTTACCTCATCAAAAAACTCAAGAAAGTTAGTTAAACACAATTTGCCCTTAACAAATCCATGCTGACTTTCCTTAATTAATAAACTTTTATCCAAGTGACTGTTAATATTGTCCCAAATTATTGTTTCTAAAAGCTTTCCCACTACCCAGGTTAAACTGCCTGGTCTGTAGTTGCTGGACTTATCCTTATCACACTTTTTTGAACAATTTGAACATTTGCAATTCTCCAGTCCTGTGACACCACTCCTGTATCTAAGGAGGATTGGAAGATTATGGCCAGTGCCTCAGCATTTTCCATTCTTTCCTCCCTCAGTATCCTTGGAGGCCTTTTATTTGGTCCTGGTGACTTAATTTTAAGTACAGCCAGCCCATCTAATACTTCCTCTTTATCCAGTTTTAGCCCAATCAGTCTCCTCTTTCCTATGACTTTGGCAGCATCATCTTCCTTGTTAAAGACATATGCAAAGTGCTCATTTAGTACCTCAGCCATGTCCCCTGCCTCCATGTGTTAATCCCTTTTAGGTTCCTAATTGGCCCTACCTCTCTTTTTACCACCCTTTTACTATTAATTTGCCTGTAGAAGAATTTTGGATTCCCTTTTATGTTAGCTGCCAGTCTCTTCTCATACTTTCTCTTTGCTTCTCTTATTTGTTTTTTCACTTCCCCTCTGAACCTTCGATATTCAGCCTGGTTCTCAATTGTATTGTCCACCTGACATCTATCATATGTACTCTCTTCTGCTTCATCTTACTCTCCATCTCTTTCATCATCCATGCACCTCTGGGTTTGTTTGCCCTACCTTTCCCCATTGTGGGAATGTACCTTGACTGTACTCAGATTATTTCCTCTTTAAAGGCAGCCCATTGTTCCATTACAGTTTTGCCTGCTAATCTTTCGTTCCAATTTATTTGGGCCAGATCTGTTATTACCCCGTTTAAGTTGGCCTTCCTCCAATTAATTATTTTACTCTGGATTGCTCCTTGTCCTTTTCCATAGCCAACCTAAACCTTATGATACTATGATCACTGTCCCCTAAATGTTTCCTGACTGACACTTGATCCACTTGACCCACCTCATTCCCCAGAACCAGATCCAGCAATGCCTCCTTCTTCATTGAACCGGAAACAGAATGATGTAGAAAATTCTCCTGATCATGCTCGAGAAACTCTTGCCCTTCTCTGACCTTTACACTATTACTATCCCAGTCTATGTTAGACTAATTAAAAACCCCCATTATAACTACTCTATAATTCTTGCACCTGTCTGCAATTTCCTTGCAAATTTGTTCCTCTAAATCTTTGCTACTAGTTGGTGGCCTAAAAATGTCAGCCTGCTCCACCAAGGACTCCAGTGCTGCATCTGAAAACCTGGGGGCATGTTCTCTGGCCTGTTGTGCCATTTCTGTTTTAACCTCCAGGTCTTCAAATCTTCTCCAAGCAGTTTCAGCCCCTGCTACAGAGATGCAGGCTGGCTTTATGCAGTGCAGACAAGCTTTAGTTGGTGGTAGCCTTACAAGAACTTGGGCCCCATGCTGAGGCATGCAGCCACATTCATTCAAATGAGCAGGCATCACAAAGTTTGTGTGTTGTGGGGAAATCACACATTGCAATCCCCTTGCCCAATTTTGGGGGCTATTCAATTTAGTCCCCGAGGATTTCAGTAGACACAAGGGAGAAGGTAGAGCAAGGTGAGAAATTGAAGGTGAGAATGAAGCTAGAACAGCGTCAGAGGGTTGAGTAGGGATGAAGATAGAGCGGGGTTAGAGACTGGGATGGGGGAAATCAGATGTATTAATTTTTTTCACACATCTTCAGTGAAATACTGTCCATATATTATGCATCAATATTATGCATTTGGAAAGGCAAGGTCTGATTAGGGATAGTCAGCATGGCTTTGTGTGTGGGAAATCATGTCTCACAAATTTGAGGAGTTTTTTGAGGAGGTGACCAAGAGGATTGATGAGGGCAGGGTGGTGGACGTTGTTTAAATGGACTTTAGCAAGGCCTTTGACAAGGTCCCGTGTGGTAGGCTGGTCCGGAAGGTTCGAACACATGGGATCCAGAGTGAGCTAGCCAATTGGATACAAAATTGGCTTGGTGATAGGAGGCAGAGGGTGGTAGTGGAGGGTTGTTTTTCAGATTGGAGGCCGGTGACCAGTGGTGTGCCGCAGGGATCGATGCTGGGCCCTCTGTTGTTTGTCATATATATTAATGATTTGGATGAGAATGTAGAGGGCATGATTAGTAAGTTTGTAGATGACACCAAAATTGGTGGTATAGTGGATAGTGAAAAAGGTTGTCTAAGGTTATAACAGGATATAGATCAACTGGGAAAGCGGGCAAGGGATTGGCAAATGGAATTTAATGCAGACAAGTGTGAAGTGATGCATTTTGGGAAGTTAAACCAGGGCAGGCCATATACAGTGAATGGCAGGGCCCTGGGAGTGTTATTGAGCAGAGAGACCTTGGGGTGCAAGTACATAGTTTCTTGTAAGTGGCAACACAGGTAGACAGGGTGGTGAAGAAGGCGTATGGCATGCTTGCCTTCATCGGCTGAGACACTGAGTACAAGAGTTAGGACATACAGTTGTACATAATGTTGGTCAGGCCACACTTGGAGTACTGTGTGCAGTTCTGGTCGCTGCACTACAGGAAAGATGTGATTAAGCTAGAGAGGGTGCAGAAAAGATTCACAAGGATGTTGCCTGGTTTGGAGGGCTTGAGTTATAAAGAGAGATTGGATAGGCTGGGTCTGTTTTCCCTGGAGCGAAGAAAGCCGAGAGGGGACATGATAGAGGTATATAAAATTATGAGAGGCATAGATAGGGTAGATAGCCAGAGTCTGTTTCCCATGGTAGGGGTGACTAAAACTAGAGGGCATAGATTTAAGGTGAGAGGGAGGAGGTTTAAAGGGGATCAAAGGGGTAAATTTTTCACACAAAGAATAGTGGGTATCTAGAATGAGCTGCCAGAAGAGGTGGTGAAGGCAGGAACAATAGCAACATTTAAGAGGCATCTGGACAGGTACTTGAATGAGCAAGGCATAGAGGGATATGGAATTAATGCAGGCAGGTGGGATTAATATAGATAGGCATTATGGTCGGCATGGTGGACCGAAGGGCCTGTTTCTGTGCTGTACGACTCTATGACTCTATAATACCTACTGACAATCCATATACACAACACCAACTGTATCCCTCTTGTCTATGCAGTCACTTCTTCAAAAACATGAATTACCTTTATTAAATCCATACTTGTCTCCAAATTAGCATTGATTCAGTCTCAATTTATGGATCTAATTTGGGCCCAAATTTCTCCCAGAAGTGGGTACTTCTTCAGAGTAAGACCTAGTAAATGCCCCATAATGCTTGTAAAAACAAAATTAATCAACCTAAGAGGGAATTGATTATCTTGCATGGATGGCCCAATAACTCTTTTGGGTGATGAAGAGTTCTGCTACTCTACTCCTGTAAGGCACTTACTGAGCGTCCTCAGCTGAGACGAAGTGGTGTGAACATTCCTCCCATGTTCAGGAGCAACATGTGCCCTCAGGCTCCTCAGCTGGAGTATCTGCTGGAGGTTTGGAGATCTGCTGAAGGTCTGGCATTGCACTCACCTTGCAAGAGGGAAGAAGTTCATTGAACCTTTTCCTGCACTGCACCTAGTTCCTCCCGACCACATTCTGTCTGCTTACATTCTCAACCACCTCTATCTATGCCTGCTTGAGTTGGGAGGGTAGTCTTCTCCTGCCATCCTCCAGAAAAAGGGCCTCCCTTCTCTCTCTCACTGTGTCAATGAGGCCCTCCAGGTCTGCATCTGTGAAGTGAGGGGGAGCCCTGCCCCGTGTTCCAACTTTTCTGCTCCCATGACTGCTGCTGTAAATCAATAAGTGAAATGTGGTGTGTTTAAATTGGGCCCACATTCGCTCAGTCCTGCCTTCATTTCTGCCCCTGCGGCTGCTTATTGGCACCCAATTCGCCCTCCAGCCAGTTAACAGGCCATGCCCATGAAAATTGGGGCCTGTGATTGCTTCACCCCTCCACCCCCGGCCCCCAGGAGGGGGACGGGGACCAATGTCCATTCCCTGATTTTCCTTAGTGACCACTTGAGTTATAAAGAGAGATTGGATAGGCTGGGTCTGTTTTCCCTGGAGCGAAGGAGGCTTTAGTGACCACTCTTCCCGCAATCTGTGCAGATCCGATGGCACCTATATGCCAATGGCTGAGTGTCTGTTTCAGCCATTCTTTCATGCAGCCCATAAATTTCTAGAGGCGGCCATGACTGGTTCCCTATTGTGTTGCTACCTCCATGCACCTGGTCTGCCTCTGACGCAGCACGCAGCCTCTGCGCCCAGCAAAATCTAAAACTGGCCCTCTACAAGCTCTCAATGAGCTTGTTAACTAGTTTAATTGGGCTTATTTGCGAATCGGGTACGTTCTCAGGCCTGGCCTTTCCCCAACCCGATGAAACTCGCTGGCACGGGAACAGTGATGGGAAACTGGCCCGCCACCCTCTGTCCTGCCCCAGCTGGACCTAAAAATCCTGCTCCTGGACTCTGTTGGGTCGGGTGCCATTGATATACCATTCATGGCACGGTAAAATCACCCTCAACATGCTAATGATGCTCATAATGTGGGACAGACTCATTGTTTCTCAGTTGATGAATTTAGGCCCACTCCATCAAACCTCTGCTGTGAGAGCATTTGTTACGACCAGGTGCGAACGAGGTCTAGGGGTTCCCTCTCCGCATTTACCTGGTATGACCGTAACAGGGTTTAATTTTTAAAACACCGTGTTTTTAGCTCCCCCTCAGTGAATCCTTGTTCACTGCTCTCCAATTGTAGTGGCACAGAAATCAACCAGACAGGTTTTCTTACATTTAAACAAGAAGGGTGTAAGGTTATTAAACTTAAAACTCTAATTTGGTTAAAACTACGACAAATACATGACACAACCACGCTAGCATGCATATGTGATAAACACACACGCAGATAGAGACAGAAAAAGAGAAAGAATAAAGGGGAAAAGTCTGAAGCAATAGCTGGAGTTCATTTACTATCTTTTGAGTTCGATGTAGAGTCTTTGATTGCAGTTAAATCTTGCCATTTTGTTGGCGCCCAGTGCATGCTTTCAAACTTGTTTTGATGCAGGAGTCTTCTCTCTGGAGGTTTAAGTGGCTTCAGTGGATCTGGAAATTCGTGTGTGAGAGAGAGAGAGAGAGCGCCAAGGAGAGAGACCTTCCTTCTCTCTTGTCTTCAAACTGTCCTGTGAGCACAATTCAAACCTCCAAGTTGGCCAGCAGATTAGTCATGTGACTAAGCTTTTTCCAACAAACTCTCCTCCATTTTTTGTGGATTCTCCATCTTAGCAGACACCCTCAGTGTGGGGGGGGGGGGGGGGTGGGATGCATGGATGGAATGCTGGCTTGTTACACATTCAATGTCTGGTGATCAAAATCCATTTGGCTTCATTGGATCAGGGAGCAGTTCCATTGTCTCTCCAGGCAACTGGCTCTTAGAATCCCATCCACTACTGTTATCTCTTTAAACAAGTCATCTGGTCAGTCCAGCAACAGTTTAAAATTAATGTTCATATGAAAAAAATAATATGCCTCATTCTTGGCAGGTGGGGTCTTCATAATAGCACTGTTGTCAGAACTTTAGCCCCCAGAGTTTTCTCACAACGGATGTTGGTCTACAATCTATAGTTACCCAATTTAACCTTCTCTTCCTCTTTAACAGAATTGTGACCTTGCTACCGCCTACGCCCCCAGCATAATATTTGTATTAAGGAAGACTGAAAAATTGTGATCAATGCCTCTGCTACCTCTTTGACTTCCTTCAACACCCTACAGTGCATGTCATGATTTGGGTTTTGCTAATGTTTTTCAAAACTAATTCCAGTACACGTAACATTTGCACTTCTGCCATCCTTTGTAAGAATTGAAGAATATTTGATATTTATATACCTTCATTGTACACAAGCAGATTCTACCCTGCATTTGAGCCATTCTATTCCATTTTTAATGATTATTCTACATTTAATATGCTTGTACTGTTAAAGATTGAGGCCAAAAGCTAGTAATGGAATCTACTGTAAGTAAAAGGATCCATTTTATATCAAGGTCTAAAAATTAAAAGCTTGGAATTAAAGTCTGCAAACTTTAGTGAGGTCAGAAGTAACCTGTTTTTTAGGTCAAGTTACATGTTGTTTACATTTAGGGCTCGATTTTAAAGCCCCTCCATCGTCGGGAACCATGACAGAGGTGTAATGAAGATCGGTGCGGCGGAGGCCCGCCACCGGCCCCAATGGTAGTAGGCCCCATGCCGATCTTGGAGGCGGCGGCGAGACCTTGTGGTGGCCTCCCCACCGCTTGGCGACGGACCCCCATTTCAATATGTAAACTAATTAACATACCTGACTTAATGAGGGTCCCGTTGCCTCCTTAATCGCCGCACCGGTCTTCATTTGGGCAGCCGACAATGCCGCACCTCCTAATCCCCGTTCAGGGAAACATTTTGCAACACCTGTGGGGAGGGGGAAGAGGACTTTTTCTCGGTGCAGGAGGGGGGAATGCGGAGTAACATCACTGCGAATTGGTTGGGGGGGGGTAGTGATGGGAAGGGGTGAAGGGCAAAGGTGCTGGACTTTGGGGCGGAAGTTCAAATTCTTAGTAAACTTAATTCCAGGGGATAAAAGGGCTGGAATGTTTCGAAATGCCATTGTGGGGGGGGTGGAAAAATGAATTTAAAGGTAATTTATTTCTGCTTTTTGGTAATTCAACTGACCTGGCCCTTTAATTTTTAAATCTCCATTAAGGGCTCTAAGACCTATAAAAATGTCGCCGGTGCCTACACATTGGTGCTGGACACCGTTGTCGACAACGGCTTGCCCGCCCCCTCCACAGGGGACGGCGCTGCGGCCATGCAAATGAGCTACCGCATTTGAAATCGCAGCGGCTCCGTGACGCGCTGCCTATGCGGGTGGGGCGCATTTTTTTACGTCTGCCGCCTATTTCTATGGCGGTCTCTTAAAATGCAGGCCTTAGAGATTAACTTATCTGTAACTAACCAATATAATATATTCGGTGCCTGACACCAGTCAGCTTCGGGAACAATGAAATGTCAGATAGAGTGCATTGGGTGACAGATGTTTAGAGAGCCTGGAACCTCTTGATAAAGACTTGTGAGAACTACACACGAACATATGAATTAGGAGCAGGAGTAGGCCACTCAGTCCCTCGAGCCCGCTCCGCCATTCATTAAGATCATGGCTGATCCACATTCCCGCCTACCCCAATAACCTATCACCCCCTTGCTTATCAGGAATCTTATCTGCCTCCGCCTTAAAAATATTCAAAAGCTAGACAGCTCCAAAGACCCACGATCCTCTGAGAGAAAAAAATTCTCCTCATCTCTATCTTAAATGGGCGACCCCATATTTTTAAATAGTGACCCCTAGTTCTAGATTATCCCACAAAGGGAAACATCCTTTCCACATCCACCCTGTCAAGACCCCTCAGGATCTTATATGTTTCAATCAAGTCACCTCTTACTCTTCTAAACTCCAGCAGATACAAGCCGAGCCTGTCCAATCTTTTCTCATAAGACAATCCGCCCATTCCAGGTATTAGTCTAGTAAACCTTTTCTGAACTGCTTCCAACGCATTTACATCCTTCATTAAATAAGGAGAGCAATACTGTACACAGTACTCTAGATGTGGTCTCACCAATGCCCTGTATAACTGAAGCATAACCTCCCCACTTTTGTTTTCAATTACCTTCGCAATAAATAATAACATTGTATTAGCTTTCCTAATTACTTGCTGAACCTGCACACTAAACTTTTGCAATTCATGCACTAGGACACTCAGATCCCTCTGCATCTCAGAGCTCTGCAATCTGTCACCATTTAGATAATATGGTTCTTCTTTATTCTTCCTACCAAAATGGACAATTTCACATTTTCCCACATTATACTCCATTTGCCAGATCTTTGTCCACTCACTTAACCTATCTATATCCCTTTGTAGCCTCCTTATGTCCTCTTCACAACTTACTTTCCTACATATCTTTGTGTCATCAGCAAATTTAGCAACCATACCTTCGGTCCCTTCATCCAAGTTATTTATATAAATTGTAAAATGTTGAGGCCCCAGCACAGATCCCTGCGGCACACCACTTGTTACATCTTGCCAACCAGAAAATTACCCATTAATGTCTACTCTCTGTTTCCTGTTAGCTAGCCAATCTTCTATCCATGTTGATACGTTACCCCCTACACCATGAGCTTTTATTTTTAGCAATAACCTTTGATGTGGCACCTTATCAAATGCCTTCTGGAAATCTAAGTACAGTACATCCATCGGTTCCCCTTTATCCACAGCACATGCTACTTCTTCAAAGAACTCCAATAAATTGGTTAAACATGATTTCCCTTTCACAAAACCATGTTGACTCTGCCTGATTACCTCGAATTTCTCTAAGTGCCCTGCTATAACGTCTTTAATAACAGCTTCTAACATTTTCCCTAAGACAGATCGAGAGCTAACTGGCCTTTAGTTTCCTGCTTTTTGTCTCCCTCCCTTTCTGAATAAAGGAGTTACATTCACTCTTTTCCAAATTCGTGGAACTTCCCCTAAATCTAGGGAATTTTGGAAAATTTTAACTAATGCATCAACTATCTCACTAGCCACGTCTTTTAAGACCCCAGATGAAGTGCATCAGAACCCGGGGACTTGTCAGCCTGCAGCTCCAACAATTTGCTCAGTACCACTTCCCTAGCAATTATAATTTTCTTGAGTTCATCCCTCCTTTCCATTTCCTGATTTAGAGCTATTGCTGGGATGTTACTTGTATCCTCTATAGTGAAGACCAATGCAAAATATCTGTTTAATTCATCTGCCATCTCTTTTTTTTCCCTTATTAATTCCCCAGACTCACTTTCTAGAGGACCAACACTCACTTTGTTAACTTTTTTAAAAAATATCTGTAGAAACTATTATCTGTTCTTATATTTCTAGCTAGCCTTCTCTCATACTCTAATTTTTCCCTCCTTATCAATCTTTTAATCATTCTTTGCTGTTGTTTATATTCTGTCCAATTGTCCGAACTGCTGCCCATCTTTGCACAATTACAGGCCTTTTCTTTAAGTTTGATACTATCTTTAAATTTTTATTTAACCATGGATACTGGGTCCTCCCCTTGGAATTTTTCTTTCTCGTCAGAATGTATCCATTCTGTATATTCTGAAATATCCCCTTAAAAATCTGCAACTGCATCTCTATTGACCTATCCCTAAACCTAATTTGCCAGTTCACTTCAGCTAGCTCTGCTTTCATGCCCTCATTATTTAAGTTTAAAATACGAGTCTTGGACCCTTTCTTCTCTCCCTCGAACTGAACGTAAAATTCAATCATATTATTATCGCAGCTACCTAGGGGCGCCTTCATCAATTAATCCTATCTCATTGCACAATACCAAGTCTAGTGCAGCCTGCTCTCTGGTTGGCTCCAGAACGTGTTGTTCAAAGAAGCTATCCCGAAAACATTCTATGAACTCCTCATCTAGGCTACCTTTGCCCATTTGATTTTTACAGTCTATATATAGATTAAAATCCCCCATGATTATCGCCATACCTTTCTGACAAGCTCCCATTATTTCTTCCTTTATACTCTGTCCTACCTTGTGGTTATTGTTAGGGGGCCTGTACACCACTTCCATGAGTGACTTCTTGCCTTTATCATTTCTCATTTCTACCCAAACTATTTCTACATCCTGGTTTCCTGAACTTAGGTCATCCCTCTCTAATATGCTAATACCATCATTAATCAACAGAACCACCCTTCCACCTTTGCCTAGCTTCCTTTGCCTGGCAATGTATGTTATCCTGCAGCTATGTCTCTGTAATGGCTATCAGATCGTACTTATTTGTTTCTATTTGTGCTATCAGTTTATCTGTTTTGTTTCAAATGCTACGTGCATTCAGATACAGAGCCTTTAGTTTTGTTATTTTATTATTTTTGTAATGTCCAGCCTTGACTGCTGATTTACTCTTAGATTTGTAGTCTCTATCTCTTCCTGCCACAGTCTGTTTATCATTTCCCATATTAATACCTTTCTCTCTTGCCTTTGATTTACCACATCTTCCCAAATTTGATCCCTTTTCCCACTATTTAGTTTAAAACCATTGGATTTAAAACCAGGATTGCGGCTGCCTGCAACGAATTTGGCCTAACCATCAGCCTCAAGAATACGAACATCGTGGGACAGGACGTCAGAAATGCTCCATCCATCAATATCGGCGACCACGCTCTGGAAGTGGTTCAAGAGTTATTTTATTATTTTTGTAATGTCCAGCCTTGACTGCTGATTTACTCTTAGATTTGTACTCTCTATCTCTTCCTGCCACAGTCTGTTTATCATTTCCCATATTAATACCTTTCTCTCTTGCCTCTGTCCCACGATGTTCGTATTCTTGAGGCTGATGGTTAGGCCAAATTCGTTGCAGGCAGCCGCAATCCTGGTTTTAAATCCAATGGTTTTAAACTAAATAGTGGGAAAAGGGATCAAATTTGGGAAGATGTGGTAAATCAAAGGCAAGAGAGAAAGGTATTAATATGGGAAATGATAAACAGACTGTGGCAGGAAGAGATAGAGACTACAAATCTAAGAGTAAATCAGCAGTCAAGGCTGGACATTACAAAAATAATAAAATAACAAAACTAAAGGCTCTGTATCTGAATGCACGTAGCCTCAACTATCACCAGTAACCTGTCTCTCGATGCAGAAATCAACAAGCGCATGGGAAAGGCTTCCACTACTATGTCCAGACTGGCCAAGAGTGTGTGGGAAAATGGCGCACTGACAAGGAACACAAAAGTACGAGTGTATCAAGCCTGTATCCTCAGTACCTTGCTCTACAGCAGTGAGGCCTGGACAACATATGTCAGCCAAGAGCGACGTCTCAATTCATTCCATCTTCGCTGCCTCCGGAGAATCCTTGGCATCAGGTGGCAGGACCGTATCTCCAACAGAGAAGTCCTCGAGGCGGCCAACATCCCCAGCATACACAACCTACTGAGTCAGCGATCGCCAGAGCTGGTGGGCAGTCATAAAGGCGGGGCTAAAGTGTGGCGAAGAGACTTAGCAGTTGGCAGGAAAAAAGACAGAAGCGCAAGGGGAGAGCCAACTATGTAACAGCCCCAACAACCAATTTTATCTGCAGAACCTGTGGTAGAGTCTGTCACTCTAGAATTGGCCTTTATAGCCACTCCAGGCGCTGCTTCACAATCCACTGAACACCTCCAGGCGCTTATCCATTGTCTCGCGAGACAAGGAGGCTAAAGAAAAAGAAGAAGTTTAAAACCCTCTCTACTTCCCTAGTTATGCGGCTCGCTAGAACGCCAGCCCCAGCATGGTTCAGGTGTAGACCGTCCAAACGGTACAGCCCCCATTTTCCCCATGGTGCTAGTGCCCCATGAACCGGAACCCATTTCTACCAAACCAGTCTTTGAGCCATACATTCATTTCTCTAATCTTATTTGCCCGATGCCAATTTGCATGTGGCCCAAATAATAATCCAGAGATTATAGGCTTTTTCTTTAAGTTTGATACTATCTTTAAATTTTTATTTAACCATGGATACTGGGTCCTCCCCTTGGAATTTTTCTTTCTCGTCGGAATGTATCCATTCTGTGTATTCTGAAATATCCCCTTAAAAATCTGACACTGCATCTCTATTGACCTATCCCCTAATCCAGAGATTATTACCTTTGAGGTTCTGCTTCTTAATTTGGTGCCGAGCTCCTCATACTGACTATGCAGAACCTCCTTCCTAGTCCTGCCTATGTCATTAGTACCTACATAGACTACGATAACTGGATCCTCCCCCTCCCACTGTAAGTTCCTTTCCAGCCCTGAGCAGATGTCCCAAACCCTGGCACCGGGCAGGCAACACAGCCTTCTGAACTCTCGCTCTTTGCTGCAGAAAACAGTGTCAATCACCCTCACTATACTGTCCCCTACATTCCTTTTTGCCCATCCCACTTGAATGGCTTGCTGTACCGCGGTGCCATGATCAGTTAGCTCGTCCACTCTGCAGCCTCCACTGTCATCCAAACAGGCTGAAAGAACCTCAAACCTGTCGGACAATCGCAAAGGCTGAGACTCCTGCCCTCTGGGTCCCCTTACCTGTCTCAGCTGCAGCCACACTCTCCTGTCCTTGACCACTGACCAAATCAGAAGACCCTATCCTAAGGGGTGTGGCCACCTCCTGGTACAAAGTGTCCAGGTAACAACCCCCTCCCTGATGTGTCGCAGTGTCTGCAGCTCGGCCTCCAGCTCAATGACTCTTAGCCAAAGCTCTTCGAGCCGCAAACGCTTACTGCAGACGTGTTTGCCCTGGATCATACTGGCATACAGGAGCTCCCACATGCAGCAGACATGACATCACCTGTCCTGCTATCCTTAGTGTGTTTTCATTAACTATTTAATTATTTTACTGAATTATTTATTTTCCTTTTTTATGTATTTTATTAAGCTTACCACCAGTTCCTGTACTATTTTAAGCCTTAGGAATAAAATAGACCTTAACCACTTTCCAGATACTCACCAAACTAGCTTCTTCCCATATAGTAGAGTAAGAACCAAATCCTACATGGTGAAAAAAGTTAGAAAAAGCAAAGAAGCACCTCCTTCCCCAACTCCCTCAAATCGTCGAACTCCCAGCACTCTGTTCAAGTTGCACTCAGTGTTAAGTCGCACTGAGATGCCTGCATATAGCGTGGTGTAAAATGTATCAAGATCTTGTGAAAAAATGTAATTAGAAATATATACACATGGTGAAATTGTAACATGAGGTTAGAAAATGAAGTAGAAGAAAGAAATCCAGAAGGTTGAACTCAACTGGCTGTAACAGTTGCTTGTAATCTTGGTGAGTATGTATGTTCATTTAGCCCTTAGTCGACCTGCAAGTGTTTGACTCCTGCATCCAGAATCCTTATTCCTGGCACATAGACAAGGAATGCAGCCTCTTTCTATATTATTACAAAAAACATAATCTGATAGTACCAATTCCATTTGGTATTTATTAGCTTGCTTTCATGTTCATTTTAGCCCTTCTAATCTGCCTTTTCACCTCACCACTATACTTTCTCTATTCCTTATGATTTACTACAGTATTGATAGATTAGTTTTAAATACTTGCCTTTTAAGTTCCAGTTTAATTTTAAACATTTTATCCATGGAACTCTCTCCTTTGATGCACCCACTTTTTGGCTTATAGAAATAAATCTAATTTGTACTCTATCCATTTCATAACTAAAGATTCCCAACTGTTGATTCATTATCCTAAATGTAAACTACCCAGTTCAGTTAATTTACAATAGATCCCTTTTATCCACTGAATTTTACATTTCCATTTCAGAACCCTTAACTTTGACTATTCTATTTTCGCATTGAGCCTAACTATGTTTGGTCACTATTTCCTAACTGTTCTCTACATCACACATTAATTAGTTGTTACACTTCATTTACCAGAGCTAAGTGAAGAGAGATAAAGAGCGAGAAGTATGTGAGGAACGGACAGAGCAGCAAACATAAAAACCAAGCAAGAGATAAAGAATGAAAGACAGAAACTGCATGAAAAACATCTGGAGGAGTAGAGTTAGAGACAAGGAGAGATTTACAAAAACGGGAAAAAGAATTGAAAACAGATCCAGTGATATAGAAACAGTAATGCTTACAAATCTGGTGAATTGTTGTCCTTGTAAATTAAAAACAGAGCAGTCACAATCATTTACCTTTCTTTATAGGTTTTTGGTTTTGGTGCAGGTGGTGCAAGGGCAATGCCATCCTTACCCACTCCCCATGATACAGCATACAGTAACTTGCCAGATGTCAATAACAAAAATTCTTCAGATTTATTTTCATCCAAAAAAAATGGCGTATCTATGCATAGAAAACAAGTAAATTATTGAATTAGACAAATTACTAGACATTTTGTATTGCAGATATTCAGTGCACCAGATTTATGATGACATCAACTTTGCTCATTTAAAGGACCCTCAGATCTACAGTATGCAAAATGTGATCATTTGTGACACGGTATTGCCCGGGATGAACTCATCTGCAGTAGATGCCTCTGTATCGAATCTCTCCAATTCAGAGACATTGAGCTGGAATATGAGTTAGAGTTACTCTGACACATAAGGGAGGGGGAGCAGTATCCGGACAGTTTTCCCCAGTCTTCATTCACACCTTGTGAAGAGGTGCATGTTCAGAGACTGGGAATTCTGCGGCAAGTAACTCACCTCCTGACTCCCCAAACCCTGCCCACCATCTAGAAGGCACAAGTCAGGAGTGTGATGGAATACTCTCCACTTGCCTGGATGAGTGCAGCTCCAACAACACTCAGACACCATCCAGGACAAAGCAGCCCATTTGATTGGCACCCCATCCATTGATGGAAAGTGGTAATGAAGCAGAAATTTGCATGTGCCGTGTCTGTTTCTTGAGTGTAAAATGGCCACAGAGCATACCAATTTAATCAATCTGCACAGGCGTTTATCCCAGTGCTAAATTCACGGGACCCAATTTTAGGATACTGCCTATAACAGGCAGTACACCTCTTGAATACTTTAACTTAACCTCAGATAGTGAAGCAGTCCATTCCCGCATACAGCAAGAACTGGACAACATACAGACTCTGGCTGGTAAATGGCAAGTAACGTTCATGCCACACAAGTGCCAGATAATGACTATCACCAATAAGAGAAACTATGAATGAATTCATCCCGCGAATGAATAAAAGAAAATTTATCTGCAGCTTCCTCTGGTTCTTTGTGGCATTGAGTTTGCAGTGCCTCTGCCCCATCACAATCAGAAGTCAATAAATCGTTCAGTGATGTGTTCCTCTCAGGAGGCAGGCTGGGGCATTACTGGAGGGAATGTAGCTGCTCCACTATGCTATGCCCTCCCATTGTCATTTAGAGTAGTATGCAGAATGAAGTAGCTTGCTTCACTCACTATCTGCACATTCAATTAATGGCATTTCTTGCTGTTCATGAAATTGGTGGTGCTTTCAGGTGGGATCTTCATTGCCACATGAACACAATCAATAGCACCCTGCAGTTGGGGGAATCCAGACATGTCAAAGAAGTTAAAAGCAAAATACTGCAGATGCTGGAAATCTGAAATAAAACAGAAAGTGCTGGAAATACTCAGCAGGTCAGGCAGCATCTGTGGAAAGAGAAGCAGAGTTAGCATTTCAGGCCTGTGACCTTTCATCAACTGGCCAGTTCTGATGAAAGGTCACAGACCAGAAATGTTAACTCTGCTTCTCTCTCCACAGATGCTGTCTGACCCGCTGAGTAGTTCCAGCAGTTTTTAACTTCAAAGAAGTTGACCGGTCCATCGTTTTTTTCCTGGGCCTATCTGCATGTTAATGAACTCAGAGGCATCCTTGAACAGGGCACACATCACTTATGTAATACATTGATGGGCAGTTGGTTTATGTCATCAGAGACCACTTAGAATCAACAAGATGCATAAAAAATTAGTGGTGTTGTCATCTTTACAGCAAGTGGCAAGGCTGTGCCCTAGATGAAAGCAACTGCAGGTCAGATTTCAACAGCCGGCATATCTCAGTTACTGTATCCAGGGAAACCCATAGCCCTCTTAGATCCTCTCAAATATTGCCTGTAAGAAATTCTGAATAGCACGTCATTGGTGTATGCATACTGTGACATGGATACATATGAGTTGTGTTACCTATGTGTATGAATCGACACCACTATGACTTCCCTACTGTTCCATCCCATGTCCTCATAATCCTCCTTCTTAAAGACTAAGGTAAATGGAATCCCCAGAGTTAAATCTATACTTGCCCTAAATCTTTAGATCTTCAGGAAAATTCAGCAAATAACCTTTAAATACAGAGATTTTGAAGCTTTTAAGTCATTTCTAGCAAAAAGGACCCTTGCAGGATTATTATCATGTGTGACCTGTGACGTTTCCAATTCTTTCACGGCTCGGAGACACAGTTCAGGACTCGTGTTGCCACCTTTATAGTTGCAATGATATGTAGGAGTGCCATGCAGGCCCCCACCTGCCAAGAATGAGGCATATTAATTTTGCAACATGGACATTCAATTTCAAATTGTTGCTGGGAAGAAAAGAAGGCCTTTACAAGGACTGCCAGACCTTGGCAAGAAAAAATATTTACATATTAACAGACATTGAAGGCAGGGAAGCGTATTCCATTCCCTGCTAAGATGATACAATACACAGACACAAGACGTGGTCAGACCAGTTAGTCACATGACTAACCTGCTTGGCAACCTGGGGGTTTCTGAATTGAACGGTTTGAACTGAGTGTTTGCTGCTGGGCTCAGAGGATCTCTCTCCTGTCTGCTCCGATCTCTTTCTCACAAGCCTCTGACTCCACTGAAGACACATGAACCCCAAGAGAGAAAAGTCTCCCACAACGAACAAAGTTTAAGAAGAATACTGGGCCCCAACGAAAAGCAAGATCTACCTACAATCAAGGGGTCTACAGTGAGCTCGAAGAACCGTAACAACAACTCTTCAGATACTGCCTCAAACTTTTACACTTTATTTTTCTTCTGCTCTTTTCTGTCTCTATTTGCATGTGTGTATCGCATATGCATGCTAGCATGGGGCGCGGCATGTATCCATAGGCATTGACTGAATTAGAGTTTAAGTTTAATAAATTTCAGCTTTTCTTCTTTGAACTTAAGAAAGCCTGTTTATGCTGGTTTCTTTGCCTTATAATTGGAAAGCAGTGAACAAGGATTCACCAAGGAGGAACTAAAAACACGGTGTGTTTAAAATTAAACCGTTACAGTAAGACCAGGTGAAGGCTGAAAGGAAACCCTAGACCTCTTTCTCTCCTGCTCGTAACAAGGAGTTATAAATAAGCAGTAGGTCAGGGAAATCTTGAACACAGTAAGCCAAACCTGTCAATTGTATATTAATTGTATTTAATTGTTTTCAGTGGTGGGCATTAACTGGAGATTTACTTGAGCCCTATTAATAGACACAGACCAAAACTGTGGTGGCTGGGTTAGGAAATGTGTGGTTGTGATCTGTACCTCTAAAAAAAGAAAAAAGTGTGTAAAGATTGTCTACAGTTCCATCCTTTACCAACTGGCTTTCTGGAATAGAACAATGTACCCCAACTTTATCTGCATATGTCAGGGGGGCTTTGACAGGTGGTTTAAGGTTATTGCAGGGTCACAAGTGGAACCTTGGTGGTCATTTTTTGGTGTGGAGTTTCAGATCTCTCTGCCCCATTTTACTCAGCAGACTACCTATTTATTATCCAAAAATGAGTGGTACCTTCAAGGAAAATGTTAATATCTATCTAATAACATCAAGGGGAAGCACCAAGGAAAGAAAAAGTAGGCAACATAAGAAGCACAATAAATCGGACATAGTTGCAAGGGATATCGGTGTGGCATTTATTTGCTGTGTCAGTGCCCTTTTTGGAGCAGTATGCATGGTTGTGCATTGATGGTGGATGAGGAATACAGAGGGCTTACCACTACTTGGGTTAGAATGTCAAGCCAGAGGGAACTTGATGTAACAATGCCCATACAGGGGGCAGTGATCTTATAAATAAAATAGTTAAAGATTAATCTTTGTCTCAAGTCCCCTATCTGCATATTCAGGTGGACATAAGGATCTCATTGCATGAGTGAAAGAAGCATTGAGAAGTTCTCCTGATGTCCTGGCCTACACTTAACCCTCAATTAAATGACCAAAACAGGTTAACTGCAGTAGTTCAAGGAGAAAGCCTACCACTCCTTACAGAGTGTAACTAGGGATGGGCAATATGTGCAGCATTGCCCAAATTCCAAAAACAAATGTATTTAAAAAGTGCTTTCAAATGCCCTGACAAAGTTAAAGGTCCCATATAAATACAAGTTTTTTTTTTCAAATCACAAGCAGATTACTGCTCAAGGTGTGGTGGTAAATCTAAGCCTCTTGTTTCATTGCATCTGCAGCCCTTTAACATGCCATGGCTTAACACTGCTCATTGCAAGACCGACTGGAAAATCAAACTGCGTCTCGTATAGACAGAAATCAAGTAGAACTGACTTCTACTCAATTTACTATTCCATTACACCCCATCTGCAATCATTTGCAGGATATGATAAAAATGAAAATTAGTTTTGCCCTCTTTGCATCTTATAAATTGCTTTGGTAAAATAAACAATTACGGTTCAGAGAAATGGGGTTGCTTGTCTCCTCCCAGCCTCATTTTGTGCCTTCCCTGCAGGAAACATATGAGGGCTGATGTTTTTTTCTGCCTTGTGATCCAAAGCAGAGAATAACAAGCAGAGAAAGAAAGATAGTGTTTATCACCACAACAGGACATCCAGAGCGTTTTACAGCTAATGAAGCACTTTTGAAGTTTAGTCACATTTGTAATGTCGGACGTGCAGAAGCCAAATTGCATACAGCAAGGTTCCACAAACAGCAATGAGATAATGACCAGATAATCTGTTTTAATGATGTTGGTTGAGGGATTTTGTCCAGGACACCAGAGGAATTCCCCTGCTCGTCTGTGTAATCCAGTGATCCTTTATGTCCACCTGAGCAGGTGGAGGGCAGACGCGACCTCCATTTTATAGCTCATCTGAAAGACCCCACTTCTCACGGAGCACTGCACTCCCTTAGTACTGCACTGAAGTGTTAGCCTACATTTTGTGCTGTGGGACATGAAACATAATCTTTTGGCTCAGAGGCAAGAGTGCTACCACTGAGCCATAGCTGACCCAATTAAATCAGACCTCCATCACATTTGTGCTGTCCTCAAACTTCCTGTCACTTTTCACTGGAGGGACGCACAGCAATAGAATCATAGAATGTTTACAGCCAGAAGGCGGCCATTTGGCCCATCATGTCCATGCCAGCTCTCTGCAAGAGCAACTTAGCTAGTCCCACTTCCCCGTCCTTTCCCCGTAACCATGCAATCCTTTTTCCCTTCAGGTGCTTATCCAATTCCCTTTTGAAAGGCACAATTGAATCTGCCTCCACCATAATCTCAGGCAGTGCATTTCCTAACCACTTTCTGCAACAAAAAAAGCTTTTCCTCATGTCGCCGTTGTTTCTTTGGCCAATCAACTTACATCGGCGACCTCTGATTCTTGACCTTTCCACCAATGGGAACAGTTTTTTCCTATCTACTCTGTTTAGACCCCGCATGATTTCGAACACCTCTATCAAATCTCCTTTCAACCTTCTCTTCTGTAGGTAGAACAGCCCAGCTTCTCCAATCTATCCACATAAATGAAATCCCTCATCCCTGGAAGCAGTCTTGTTAATCTTTTTGGTACACTCTCCAAAGCCTTCACATCCTTTTTAAAGTGCGCAGCCCAGAATTGGACTCAATACTCCAGTTAAAGCCCAACCAGTGTTTTATATAGGTTCATCATAACTTCCTTGCTTTTGTACTTTATGCCTCGATGTATAAAGCCAAAGATCTCATATGCCTTTTTAACTACTTTCTCAAACTGCCCTGCCACTTTCAACGATTTGTCACCCCCAGGTCTCTCTGTTCCTGAACCCCTTTGGAATTGTACCCTTTATTTAATTGATGAAAATAGAGACATGTTGTCGAGGCTTTTCGTCTTGCACTCATCAGGATAATCTGCAAGAATGACCAATGTAAGGGAAAACAACAATTTATACTGCATGAGAAAACAGTGCTGATTGGTTGGCAAGTGAACTCTGATTGGTAGAGGCATTGCCATAGAGAACGTACCAGTTTATGGTGACTGACAGTTAACTGCCAAGCTTTGTTTGAAATTTAAGCCAGGCAGTTAAGACTGGAAAATTATGGCCAGTGCCTCCGCAATTTCCACTCTCACTTCCTTCAGTATCCTTGGATGCATCTCATCCAGTCCTGGTGCCTTATCAACTTTAAGTACAGACAGCCTATCCAATACATCCTCCTTATCAATCTTAAACCCTTCAAGTGTCTCAACTACCTCCTCTTTCACCATGACCTGCACAGTATCCTCTTTCTTGGTAAAGACAGAAGCAAAGTATTCCTTTAATACCTCAGCCATGCCCCCTGCCTCCATACATAAATCCCCTTTTTGGTCCCTAATCAACCTCACTCCTCCTTTTACCATCCTTTTACTATTAATATGCCTATAGAAGACTTTTGGATTCCCCTTTATGTTAGCTGCCAGTCTCTTTTCATACTCTCTCTTTGCTTCTCTTATTTGCTTTTCACTGCCCCTCTGAACCTTCTATATTCAGCCTGGTTCTCATTTTTATATCCACCTGACATCTGTCATCAGCACACTTTTTCTTCTTCATCTTAATGTTTAGTTTAGTTTAGTTTAGAGATACAGCACCGAAACAGGCCCTTCGGCCCACCGAGTCTGTGCCGACCATCAACCACCCATATATACTAATCCTACACTAATCCCATATTCCTACTATATCCCCACCTGTCTTTATATTTCCCTACCACCTACCTATACTAGGGGCACTTTATAATGGCCAATTTACCTACCAACCTGCAAGTCTTTTGGCTTGTGGGAGGAAACCGGAGCACCCGGAGAAAACCCACGCAGACACAGGGAGAACTTGCAAACTCCACACAGGCAGGACCCAGAATTGAACCCGGGTCGCTGGAGCTGTGAGGCTGCGGTGCTAACCACCGCGCCACTGTGCCTCTGCATCTCTTTCGTCATCCAGGGAGCTCTGGATTTGTTTGCCCTACCTTTCCCCTTCATGGGAATATACCTTGACTGTCCCCAAACTATCTCTTCTTTAAAGGCAGCCCATTGTTCAGTTACCGTTTTGCCTGCCAACCTTTGATTCCAATTTATCTGGGCCAGATCTGTTCTTACCCTATTGAAGTTGGCTTTCCCCCGGTTAATTATTCTTACTCTGGATTGTTCCTTGCCGTTTACCACAGCCAACCTAAAATTTATACAATGATTGCTGTCCCCTAATTGTTCCTCCACTTGATACTTGATCCACTTGGCCCACCTCATTCCTAAGAACCAGGATAGCAGTGCCTCCTTTCTTGCTGGACTGGAAACATACTGCTGTAGAAAATTTTCCTGAACACACTCAAGGGACTTTTGCCCCTCTCTGCCCTTTACACTATTACTATCCCAGTCTATATTCAGATATTTAAAATCCCCCATTATAACCACTCTATAATTCCTGCAGGGAGAAAAAAATCCCAAACAGTGTAGGTGCGAGAACACAGCTCTGTTTCACGCCACTCAGGATAGGAAAGGGGTCTGATGAGGCACCGCTATGCTGAATTGTGCCTTTCATATTGTCATGGAATGAGGTGATGATACTTAGTAGCTTTGGGGGCCATCCGATCTTTGCTAGTAGTCTGAAGAGACTACGTCTGCTGACGAGGTCAAAGGCTTTGGTGAGAACTATGAAAGCAACGTAGAGGGGCATCTGTTGTTCACGGCATTTCTCCTGTAGCTGACGAAGGGAGAACAGCATGTCAATGGTGGATCTCTCTGCTCGAAAGCCACACTGTGCCTCAGGATAGACACGCTCAGCCAGCTTCTGGAGCCTGTTTAAAACGACTCGAGCGAAGACTTTCCCCACTATGCAGAGCAGGGAGATTCCACGGTAGTTGTTGCAGTCACCCTTGTTCTTATAGAGGGTGATGATATTGGCATCGCGCATGTCCTGTGGTACTGCTCCCTCATCCCAGCACAGGCAAAGCAATTCATGGAGTGCTGAGAGTATAGCAGGCTTGGCACTCTTGATTATTTCAGGCGTAATGCAGTCCTTCCCAGGGGCTTTTCCACTGGCTAGAGAAGCAATGGCATCACTGAGTTCCGATTTTGTTGGCTGTTCGTCCAGCTCATCCATGACTGGCAGAGACTGTCAGAGGCTGCATTGAGGGCGGTCTCAGTGACATCATTTTCCCTGGAGTACAGTTCTAGGTAGTGCTCCACCCAGCGGTCCATTTGCTTGCGTTGGTCAGTGATCGTATCCCCTGATTTAGACTTGAGGGGGGAACGCGATCTTCTTGATGGTTGGCGCAAAAGCTCTCTTAATGCCATCATACCTTCCTCTGATGTTTCCGGTGTCGGAGGCCAGCTGAATACAACTACATAGGTGTTGCCAGTAGTCATTTGCACAGTGCCTGGCTGTTCTTTGTGCAGCGCTTCTGGCTACTTTAAGTGCTACGGATGTTAACTCGCTGGAGGCTTTCTTATAGTTCAACAGTGCAATGCACTTAGCGGCTATGACAGGTTCCAACTATACACCCTACTGAGCCAGCGGTGCTTGAGATGGCTTGGCCATGTGAGCCGCATGGAAGATGGCAGGATCCCCAAGGACACATTGTACACCGAACTTGTCACTGGCACCAGACCCACTGGCCGTCCATGTCTCCGCTTTAAAGGCTTCTGCAAACGCGACATGAAGTCCTGTGACATTGATCACAAGTCATGGGAGTCAGCTGCCAGTGATCGCCAGAGCTGGCGAACAGCCATAAAGGCGGGGCTAAAGAGTGGCGAATCGAAGAGACTTAGCTGTTGACAGAAGCGCAAGGAGAGAGCCAACTGTGTAACAGCCCCGACAACCAATTTTATCTTCAGCGCCTGTGGAAGAGTCTGTCACTCTAGAATTGGCCTTTATAGCCACTCCAGGCGCTGCTTCACAAACCACTGACCACCTCTAGGCGCTTACCCATTGTCTCTCGAGACAAGGAGGCTAAAGAAGAAGAAGAAGATCATTCCTGCATCTCTCTGTAATTTCTTTGCAAATTTGTCCCTCTACATCTTTCCTGCTAGTTGATGGCCTATAGACTACACTGAGCAATGTAATTGCACATGTTTTGTTCCTCAGCTCTCGCTAAATTGATTTTGTCCTTCACCCCTCTGGGACATCCTCTCTCTCCAGCACTTCAATGTTCTCCTTAATCAAAACTGCCACCCCTCCCCCTTTCTTCCCTTTCCTATATTTCTTGAACACCTTGTATCCAGGAATATTTAGCACCCAGTCCTATTCTTCTTTGAGCCACAACATCATATTTCCATGTGGCTATCTGCACCTACACCTCACCATCCTTATTTGCCACACTCCACGCATTCACACGCATGCACAGTAACCCTAATTTAGACTTTATTGCTTTCCCTCTTACTCCAACCCCACCTAAATATGTTACTATTTCCTACTGTAGTGCAATCTGTCTCTCCCAATTCTCTGTTCATATTCTGTTTGCTGTCCATTAACCAATCCTCAATCCATGCTAATATAATATCCCTAATTCCAAATCCTAATGTTGTGTAATAACCTTTATTGTGGCACCTTATCAAATGCTTTTTAAAAATCCAAATATACTACATCCACTGGTTCCCCCTTATCCATATTATTAGTTACATTCTCAAAAGACTCAAAGATTTGTCAAACACTATTTCCCTTTCATAAATCAGTGTTGACTTTGCTTAATTATATTATGATTTTCAAAGTGCCCTGTTACTATGTCCTGAATAATAGATCCTAGCATTTTGCCCACTATTGATGTTAGGCTATTTCCCTTTCATAAGTCAGTGTTTGACTTTGCGGCTGCCTGCAACGAATTTGGCCTAACAATCAGCCTCAAGAAAACGAACATCATGGGACAGGACGTCAGAAATGCTCCATCCATCAATATCGGCGACCACGCTCTGGAAGTGGTTCAAGAGTTCACCTACATAGGCTCAACTATCACCAGTAACCTGTCTCTCGATGCAGAAATCAACAAGCGCATGGAAAAGGCTTCCACTGCTATGTCCAGACTGGCCAAGAGAGTGTGGGAAAATGGCGCACTGACACGGAACACAAAAGTCCGAGTGTATCAAGCCTGTGTCCTCAGTACCTTGCTGTATGGCAGCGAGGCCTGGACAACGTATGTCAGCCAAGAGCGACGTCTCAATTCATTCCATCATCGCTGCCTCCGGAGAATCCTTGGCATCAGGTAGCAGGACCGTATCTCCAACACAGAAGTCCTCGAGGCGGCCAACATCCCCAGCTCATACACCCTACTGAGTCAGCGGCGCTTGATATGGCTTGGCCATGTGAGCCGCATGGAAGATGGCAGGATCCCCAAGGACACATTGTACAGCGAGCTCGCCACTGGTATCAGACCCACCGGCCGTCCATGTCTCCGCTTTAAAGACGTCTGCAAACGCGACATGAAGTCCTGTGACATTGATCACAAGTCGTGGGAGTCAGTTGCCAGCGATCGCCAGAACTGGCGGACAGCCATAAAGGCGGGGCTAAAGTGTGGCGAGTCGAAGAGACTTAGCAGTTGGCAGGAAAAAAGACAGAAGCGCAAGGGGAGAGCCAATTGTGAAACAGCCCTGACAACCAATTTTATCTGCAGCACCTGTGGAAGAGTCTGTCACTCTAGTATTGGCCTTTATAGCCACTCCAGGTGCTGCTCCACAAACCACTGACCACCTGCAGGCACTTACCCATTGTCACCCGAGACAAGGAGGCCAAAGAAGAAGAAGAAGATGTTAGGCTAACAGGTCTATAGTTCCCCATTTTCTCTCTTCCTCCTTTCTAAAATAGTGGGGTTATATCAGCAACATCTCATAGCTCACAGTACAACAATGCCTCATGAAAGGTTTAGTTTAGAGATACAGCACTGAAACAGGCCCTTCGGCCCACCGAGTCTGTGCCGACCATCAACCACCCATTTATACTAATCCTACACTAATTCCATATTCCTACCACATCCCCACCTGTCCCTATATTTCCCTACCACCTGCCTATACTAGGGGCAATTGCTAATGGCCAATTAACCTATCAACCTGCAAGTCTTTGGCATGTGGGAGGAAACCGGAGCACCCGGAGGAAACCCATGCAGACACAGGGAGAACTTGCAAACTCCACACAGGCTGTACCCAGAATTGAACCCGGGTCACTGGAGCTGTGAGGCTGCGGTGCTAACCACTGCGCCACTGTGCGGCTCAGTACACCAGAATGAAGCACTTAAATTTCCTTTCCTGTTGACAGAGCAAGGCAGGGTGATACAGCACTAGGTTTCAAACACATGACAAACTTTCCCAGGTGCAGAATATCATTACCTGCACGCACATTGCTATGTATGCTTCCTATCACCAGCTTGATAACTTTATAACTCACAAGGGATTCAACTACCTCAGTAGACTGCTAGTTTGCAACCACAGTGTATCAGGCAGTCTATCGTGCCTGCAATCCTGGCTGCAGCCATGCCTCTTTCATCCTGTGCCAGTTGTCTGTCCCCCCCCTTTATTCCAGCCAGGTGGCCAAGTTACAAGCTGCCTATTGGGCATGACTAATGACTCTGGTCAGTAACTCACTCACAGGTGCAGAGCATACCTACAAAGGGAGCCATGTTGGCAAGTAGAATGTTATCAAGCAAACAAATGGCAAGCTCAAACAATGCTTCCGTTGACTGGACCATTCTAGAAGCGCTTGCAGTACACTACTGAGTGGGTATTCAGATTTCTCATTGTTTGTTGCATGCGCCACAATTTCACCATGACGGACCAGCCTTCACTACTATCTTGGCAGCAACAAGCACAGAAGGAGAAAAAGCAAAATGAGGATAAGAGGCAGAGACCACTAGAGCATTGACTGTCTGAGCTCTCAAGCGACCAGCTCATGGAGCAGCATTTCACCTAAATCAGCCTTCCCATTCCGCAATCACCAACAATCCTACAATACTTACCATTTTCTTTATAACCACCTGATTGCCTTCCTTCACCCTAGACTTAAGGGTCTTAGCCTCACTTCTCAATGACAAACACCAACACCAATTCCAGAACAAAAACCAAATTCAGCAAACAAATATTTCCAATCGTGCCAGAGTCGACAAAAGAAATAAGTGATCACCCTTCTGCAAGCACTTAGTGCCTTGTCTTGTGTGCTTATTTTCCTATCTTGGTGCTTTTACAGTGTTTCTCCAGTGGTTATAGTTTAGGAAGTGGAAGTCTGCTGAGCTTCCACTGAGGACACCTCTGATGCCTTTGGACGATAATCTCGTAAATCTCTGAGCCTAAAGGACCCTGCTGAAGACTGCAGCAGTCTGGGCCATCTGGTTGAGTGGCACTAGAAAAGGCACTGGTGGAGTGTCTAGCACTGGAGCAGACATCATGTTGTGCTGAGAATAAAGAACTAAAGGAAAAAATTAATTTAAAGAAAAAAGACGTAAGAAGTACTTCCATACTAAAGGAGAGGACAAGAGAATATAAAGAATTTAGCAGAGAAGTTATAAAAAATCAGGAAGGCGAAGAGAAATTATCAAAGAATGTAAAAAAAATAATCAAGTGTTCTATTGATGCATTAATACAAAAGGAAAATTAAAGTATGCGAAGGACGACTAAAGGATGATCAAGATAAACTCACAGATAATGACAGGGAAATGGCAGAAGTATTGAATAACTACTTCGTCTCAGTTTTTACTGAGATAACAAAATACACACCACTAAAGAATGAGCTTATAAAGAATATCAATATATTAAAACATATGGGATAGAAGGGGAGAAAACAATTGATAAACAAACAAAACTAAAAGGGGATAAAACACTAGGTCAAATGGTATTCACTCAAGCATTCTCAAGGAAACCAGGGAGGAGATAACAGAGGCACTAGTATATATATACAAAAGTTCTACAGAAAGGGAGGGAGTGCCAGAGGACTAGTGGACAGCTAATGTTGTTTCTATGTACAAAAAGGTTCTTTTGGGCCTCCTTATCTCGAGAGACAATGGATACGCGCCTGGAGGTGGTCAGTGGTTTGTGAAGCAGCGTCTGGAGTGGCTATAAAGGCCAATTCTGGAGTGACAGGCTCTTCCACAGGTGCTGCAGAGAAATTTGTTTGTCGGGGCTGTTGCACAGTTGGCTCTCCCCTTGCGCCTCTGTCTTTTTTCCTGCCAACTACTAAGTCTCTTCGACTCGCCACAATTTAGCCCTGTCTTTATGGCTGCCCGCCAGCTCTGGCGAATGCTGGCAACTGACTCCCACGACTTGTGATCAATGTCACATGATTTCATGTCGCGTTTTCAGACGTCTTTATAGCGTCTTTATAAGACGTCTGTACAAAAAGGTAGACACAACAAAACTTGGGAACTATAGACCAACTTATCATCACTGATAGGAAAGTGACTGGAATCTGTACTAAAATGTGATAGAAAGCATCTGAACAGAAATTTGTTACGACCAGGTGAGAAAGAGGTCTGGGGTTCCCTTTCAGCCTTCACCTGGTCTTATTGTAACAGGGTTTTATTTTTAAACACACTGTGCTTTTAGCTCACCCTTGGTGAATCATTGTTCACCACTTTCCAATTGTAAGATAAAGATACCAGCAAAAACAGGCTTTCTTAGGTTTAATGAAGAAAGGTGAAATGTTATTAAACTTAAACTCTAATTCGGTTGATGCCTACGGATACACGACACGCCCATGCTAGCATGCATACATGATACACACATGCAAATAGAGACAGAAAAGAGCAGAAGAAAAAAGTAAAGTGGAATGGTTTGAGGCAATATCTGAAGAGTTGTTTTTACAGTTCTTTGAGCTCAATGTAGAGTCCTTGATTGTAGGTGTATCTTGCTTTTTGTTGGGGCCAAGTATTCTTCTTAAACCTTGTTCACTGTAGGAGACTTTTCTCTCTTGGGGTTCATGTGTCAGAAAAAAAAAACAAACTACCAAGCAGATTAACTGGTTTGACCATGTCTGTTTGTGGATTGTATTGGAGCAGGGGAGAGCTTCTTTGTTCCAAACATTATCTGTTAAGATGCAAAAATGTCTTTCCAGCCAGGGACCTGGCCACCCCTTGTCACAGGTCTTCTCTTCTTCCCAGCAACAATTTGAAATTTAATGTCTATGTGGCAAAATTAATGTGCCTCGTTCTTGGCAGGTGGGGACCTGCATGACAAATTTAACAAAAACAGCATGGATTCCAAAAGGCTGAACTATTCTGAAAGAATTCTTTGACTATGTAACAGAACGAGTAGGCAAGCGTAATGCTGTAGATGCCATATACTTGGATTTTTAAAGGGCCTTTGATGAGGTACCACAAGGTAAGCTCTGACAAAGGATAGGCCATGTGGAGTCAGGGATAAATTGCTCAATGGATAGCAAATTGGATAAAAAATAGAGTGGGGTAAAGGGTAGTTACTCAGATTGGAGGGAGGTAGAATGTGGTGTTTCACAAGGATCAGTGCTGAGACCACTGTTATTCAAAATTTTCATTAATGATCTGGACTTAGGAATAAGTAACTCAATATCAAAATTTGCAGATGATACCAAACAGAATTAACGTTGATGAAAAATGCAACATAATACCAGAAGACATTAGAAAACTTGCAGACTGGGCAGTTAAGTGGCAAACAAATTTTAACATAGATAAATATATATGCACTTCTGTAGAAAAAACAGAAACATCACCTTCACCTTAGAAAATAAGAAACTAAATGGGTAAAAGAGCAAAGGGATCTAGGGATACAGGTGAACAAATCATTAAAAACAGCATCGCAGGTCAGCAAAGCAATTTTTAAATATCCTAACAAAGTACTGGGATTTATTACTAGGGGAACAGAATTCAAAAGTAATGAAATTATGTTAAACTTGTACAGGACCCTGGTCAGGCCACGCTTAAGAGTACTGTGCACAGTTCTAGTCTCCATACTATAACAAGGGCATAGAGATACAGAGGAAGTGCAAAAAAAGTACAAGGATGGTGCTAGAACTGAGACATTACAGCTATTGAAAAAGATTGAACAGGTTGGGGCTTTTTCCTGTAGAAAAAAGACTTAGAGGAGACCTGATAGAGGTGTTTAAAATTATGAATGGGTTGGACAGGGTAGATGTGGAGGAGAATGCTTCCATTTTTGGAAGAATGCAAAACTAGAGGCCATATATACAAGATAGTTACTAATAAATCCAACAGGAAAATAAGGAGAAATTTCTTTACTCAGAGAGTGGTTAGAATGTGGAACTCATTACCACAGGAACAGATTGGAGCAATAAAACCAAAAAGTGCTGGAAATACTCAGCAGGTCTAGCAGCATCGGTGGAGAGACAAGCAAAGTTAACGTTACAGGTCAGTGACCTTTCATCAGAACTGGCAAAGGTTAGGAATGTAATAGGTTTTAAGCAAATAAAGTGGGGGTGGGGCAATACAGAAGAAATGGGAAGGTGTTGATAGGACAGAGGGTCACAGAGAATAACTGACAAGGAGGTCATGGGGCAATGGCAAAGACAAAGAGTTTGTTAATGATGTGGTGAAAGAAAAAGCGTTAGTGCAGAAAGGGTGTTAAATGGCAGAATAATGAAAGCCCTAGCCAAAAGCAAAAACACTGGGCAGGCACATGGTAAAAAAAAGTGTACTGATGAAACAAACTAAAATAAAATGAAATAAAAATAAAAAATACAATGTAATACTAAAAAAAGGGGGGCGGGCAGTCATGCTCTGAAATTATTGAACTCAATGTTCAGTCCGGTAGGCTGTAGCTTGCCTAATCGCTAAATGAGGTGCTGTTCCTCAAGCTTGTGCTGATGTTCACTGGAACACTGCAGCAATCCCAGGACAGAGATGTGGCATGAGAACGGGGGCGGTGGGTGTGGGGGGGGGTGGGGGTGGGGATGGCAAGAGACAGGAGGCTCGGGGTCATGTTTTCAGACTTAACAGAGGTGTACCACAAAGCAATCACCCAATCTGTGTTTGGTCTCCCCAACATAGAGGAGACCGCATTGTGAGCAGTGAATACTGTATACTAAACTGAAAGAAGTACAAGTAAATCGCTGCTTCACCTGAAAGGAGTGTTTGGGGTCTTGGATAGTGAGGAGAGAGGAGGTAAAAGGGCAGGTATTACACCTCCTGCGATTGCATGGGAAGGTGCAGATGCTGCCAGACTTGCTGAGTATTTCCAGCACTTTTTGGTTTTATTTCAGATTTCCAGCATCTGCAGTATTTTGCTTTTATTTTAACTGGTTGCGGCCAATAGCTTTGCTGCTTTCAAAAGGAAACTAATCAAGTTTATCAGAGAAAAGGGAATAGAAATATACATTAAAAAGCTGATTTAAGGTAGTTGGAATAGGATGAGACATATGTGGAGTATAAACAACAGCCAGACTAGTTGGGTCAAATGGCCTGCTTCTGTGCTGTATATCATGTCCGCATTGACCTTAACTGGCATGGGAAAAGCATGCTCAAACCCCTACACACTCAGATTTCTAGGCCATGGTTTGTAGAATCCTCCACATTTGCCATCCTGTGTTAAAATCTTCTGGACAAATCACCCAAATACTCCAACAATTCCTCATGCTTTCGAATTATCCACCTTTTAAAACATGGGTCACAGATGAATGGATCCTTGTTCACACTAAATCTGGAGGGAGATAACCTCACCCTTCAGCAAAGTGCTTCCCAATTCTCTTCCACCATCTCCAGTTATTCCTGCCAACCTGTGCTATATCCAATATGCACTATGCTGCCCTCCATCTGACTATCTAAATCCTCAGGGGAATGCATGTGATGTTGCTTCCCAGAATGACTACAATTTTTCTGTCATAACTGCAGAGGTGGAAAGAGCAGAAGAGCTTAGAGGAGGCCCTCAGCCCTAATTATTTGACAACTGCCTTTGGCAATCAGCTGGTATGCTGCAACTGATGTGTGTCAGTTTGTGTGTTAGTGGCTGTGCAGGTATATAGGCTGCAGTAGTAAGGAAAGTTCAGTGATCCAAAACTTATGCGGGGACCAAATCTCCTGCTACCCTATTTTCTGCCTCTGTATACAAATCCCAACCTTACATCTGCAGGGTCTCCCCTCAAACAGAGTAAGATTGTCAGCATCCACCATTGGTTATGTACTGTTTTGGTCATAGAAAAGAAATATGAAGGTAAAGGTCACAATGTGTGAATCAACCAGCCTTACCCATATATGAAAGCATATGTCAATGGGTTTGTGAAGACAGAAATACACAGCATTTAGATGAAATTCATAGGATCAGACTTGTGGCAGTCCTTAAAAGGAAGCTTTATCAGTCTTTTAGGAGGACAATGCACGTGCAGTTTTTTGTGGTGGATTTGAGGCAGTAGCCTTCAGGAGTACATTTTATTCTGTTTACAGTTTCAATCTGCCACAAAACAGCATTAATCCAGAGGAAAATCCATGCTGTTGGGTGGGCTGAAATACAATGGCAATAAAGGAAGGAAGTGAGAGAGGTATGAGAAGGAAGTAAAATGAACAATACTTCTTTTTCGACTTTCATGTAATGTATCATGGATGACTGCATAAACTTCCGTGCTCTGGTATTTTAATACTTGTAGTTGTACTTACTACTTCCAACTCCGTCGTGATTAGTTGTAACTATCTCATCACTACTAAATTCTATCTCTTCCAAAACAGCAGTACTGGTAATTGTGGTTACTTCAGGAATGGGTATATACACCTTTGCTAGCATATTGGTATTTTTATTCGTTAATTCATATATCTATAAAATAGAAGGAGGTCAAATTGTTAGTGTGAAAGTATGCTCTTTACTACATTTTTGGTCTCATTAATCACCAAAATTAAAATCCTTTGATGCTGATTACAGCGCAGAAAATAAATCAGTCTCAGAGCAGTTTGTATAGCTGCTGGAAACATGACTGTGATGGCTTTGCAGTGTAACATGACTGTGATGGGCACAATTTCTTTTCTTGCAATATGCTATAAAATATGTCTTTACTACACATATTCATATGAATTTTAGCAAAACAGATGCACTGGAATTTTAAACTGAAGCCATGACTCCTCCAATTTCCCTTGTTTAAATGAATACATGAACATGAATTGGCAAGATGCATATTTCTGTAGCTACATTTAAGCTCAGTTGACTTTCTAAAGGAGAGTTATTAACATATTACTGCACCAGGTCCAAACTGTTTCATCTAGTATCTCCGGTTTTTGAAATATGATAGGCATGCAAGTCGGATGACTGAAGCAGACAAAGTTGTTACTTATAATGGATGAAGTTGTTTCAAAATTAATACTCATGGCGTTAAAGACATCTTTTGGCAAAAAAGCATTACCTGAGATGGTTATGCTTAGTTCAGTTGGCTGAATCAGTTATGCCTCTCCCTAGAGACTCTGGAGAGTTTGCTTCGCAGCAATTTCGACAGCTTGAAAACAGTTCAGAAGCTTTTCTGCCGTCGTGCATACAAATATCTGAATTTGCATCGCACAGCTTCTAACAGGGTCAGACCAGCAGCAGATTATCATCATGAAGGACGAGAAGGAGCAGCACAGGATGGAGCAAAGTGGAATTAGAAAGCATTTAAGGTAGATGCAGCCCATCAGATAGTATCGTCCCATAGAATATACAGGTAGCACAGGTTATATGAGGACCTTACTGAGGAAATAAGTATAAAAAGATTGCGCATCACCAAAGAAGCAACAAGATAGCTCTGTCACTTACTGCTGATGACTTGTAGCTATGCTCATCTGCCTGAAGTTCAGAGCACACAGCTTCCCTTGTGAAAATCAAGGTGACCAATGTACTCTACTTTTATGACACAGGGTCATTTCAGTCACCCATATGTCCTCTAATATCAGCCAGGCTGATATGCCTTCTGTTATGCAAGCCCCCACCTGCCAGGAATGAGGCACATTAATTTCACCACAAGGACATTAAATTTCAAATTGTTGCTGGGAAGAAAAAAATTACAAGGAATTGCCAGGCCCTAGCTGGAAAGACATTTTTGCATACAAGCAAACAGTGTTGGAAAAAAAAGAACCATTCCCTGCTCCCAATACACAGAACGGTCGTGGTCAGACCAGTTTAGTCACATGACCAACTGGCTGTTGCAGAGTTCTGAACTGAGAGTTTTAAATTTGAGAAACAGTATTTGAAGACAGAAAGCTCCTGGATTGAGAACATCGCTCTCCTGTCTGCTCCCATCTCTTTCTCACCAGCTTTGGAATCCATTGAAGACACATGAACCCCAAGAGAGAAAAGTCTCCTACAGTGAACAAGGTTTAAGAAGAATACTGGGCCCCAATGAAAAGCAAGAATTACCTACAAGCAAGAACAAAAGGACTCTACAGTGAGCTCGAAGCACAGTAACAAGAAACTCTTCAGATATTGCCTCAAACCTCTCCACTTTATTTTTCTTCTGCTCTTTTCTATCTCTATTTGCATGTGTGTATCGCGTATGCATGCTAGTGTGGGCATGTTGTGTATCCGTAAGCATCAATCGAGTTAGAGTTTAAGTTTTAATAAATTTCAATCTTTCTTCTTTAAACCTAAGAAAGCTTGTTTGTGCTCATTTCTTTGCCTTTTTATTGGAAAGGGGTGAACAAGGATTCACCAAGGGTGAGCTTAAAACACAGTGTGTTTAAAATTAAACCCTATTACAGCAAGGCCAGGTGAAGGCTGAAAGGGAACCCTAGACCTCTTTATCACCTGGTCGTAACAGAAATTTGGGTGCTAGCACCCGGGATTTTACCAACAGACAAACAAGAGGAATTCGAAGTGGGAAGCCAAATTGCTCCCAATCCAAAAAAAAGAGCAAGATTAATACAGGTTTTCTTGTAGTTGTGTGTGATTGAATACTAACATGTGTGCAATTGAAGGTAGCAGCTCTCCAAGCCAGGGTGAAGTAAATTGGGAAAAGTTAAAAGTATTGTCTATGGAGGAATTGAGGAAAATGGCTGAGTAGTGTGGGATCACTGTACGTGGAAAGGCTAGGAAGTCCGAACTCCTAAGGGTAGTGGCCAACCATTTTTCCCTTGAATCTGAAGAAGCAGAAGCAGTGTTAGAAGCAGACCCAGGCAGGATACTGATAGTAAAGATACAACTGGAACAGAGGAAACCTGAATTCGAGGAAAGAGAAAGAGAGAGGCAGGAGAGGGAGAAAGAGAGAACCTTCCAGAAGGAATGGCAAGAGGAAGAGCGAGCCTTCCAGAAGGAATGTGAAGAAAATGAAGGGCAGGAGAGACAGAGAGAGAAAGACAGGAGAAAGAACGAGAGAGAGAGAGGAGAGAGGGAGAAAAAGAATATTCCAGAAAGAATTGGAAGAGAGCTGAAGTGGCTTGAGTTAACTAGGGGGCGACAGAGTAACCCCAATGAAAGCAATGCAAATATGGAGGACATAATTCAGAGCTGGGTACAAAATTGTTAAAACTAGCTCATCTATTTCCAAAATTCAATGAGGAAGATGTGGAGGCATTTTTGTGACTTTTAGGAAAGTGGTAAGGCAGCTAAAATGGCCAGCTGAGACCTGGTCTCTTTTACTACAAAGCAAGCTAACTGGAAAAGCCCATGAGGTTTATTCGTTGTTGCCAGATGAGAATTCATCAAGTTATGAGCTGACCAAAAATTCTATCCTCGGGGCATAAGAATTAGTACCTGAAGCCTATCACTACAAGTTTAGAACCTTCAATAAGCAAGCTAATCAAACTTATCTGGAGTTTGAAAGAAGTAAGCAGCTGGCTTTTGACCAGTGACTGAGGGCTCTTAAAGTACAGCTCAGCTATAAGAATCTCAGGGAAGTACTTCTGTTAGATGAATTTAAAAACTCTCTCCCATTCTCAATAAAGACCAATGCTGAGGAGCAGACGGATCAGAGAGCCAAGCATGCGGCCATTTTGGCCGGTGAGTTTGCTTTAATTTATAAGTCGGTTCTCCCCTGGCAAACTTTTCCTAATCACCACCACAAATCCAAAAAGGACAAAGGGTGAGAAGGTGATAGAAGCCCTGGAAGTCCTGAGAGAGAAAGGAAAGCAGGAGACACAGGGGGCCCTCCTCCAGCCAAAAAGGAGGTGCTGTGAGCAAGAGGGAGACCCGGAGACCTGTGCGCTTCCATTGTAATAAAGAAGGGCATTTAAAAGCTGAGTACTGGAAACTAAAGGGAAAACCGGTAGGTTAATCAGGGCACATCTGCTCAGTGAAGACAGGAACCTGATGGGAAGCACAGCAGAGCAAACTGTGGCTTTAAGTGCAGCAAGAGTGCAACCCAGGAAGCTTATATGGCCAGTGCAGGAAAAGCTAATAGGATTCCTGAAGGCTATCAGGATTTTGTGTTTGAAGGGAAAGTAACCCCATATCCCTTGAGTTGGCCAAGCAAGCCTGCAGTAATTCTCAGGGACATAGGGGCCACTAGATCCCTTTTATTGGGAAAAGGCCTAACCTTTCCCCCAGAGGGTGCAGTGAACACCAAGATGGGGGTGAATGGTATTGGAGGGTAGTGTATGCCTGCACATGTAGGTGCACCTGGACTGCAACCTATTTTCGGGACTGGTGACCATCGGGATTGTCCCCAGTTTGCCTGTGGGCAGGGTTGACCTGCTCCTAGGTTATGATCTGGAGGGGGTGAAGGCGGTGGTCCCTCCAGTAGTGAAAGAAAGATCGCAGGAGATCAGAGAGACAGGGCAGTGGCAGAAGACAGTCCACTGCAGTTTCCCTGAATGTGTAGTGGATCAGACCATGATCAAACCAGCTCCCCCAGAGGAGACTGCATTGGCATTGCAGGCAGATGATCATGAAGTCTGCCTGGTCGACACTTTCTTTGGAAAGTTATGAGATGCAGGAAATGAATTAAATGGATTTTCCCTAGTTGAGGCTCAGCGAGCCGACCCAGTATTGCGAGAGTTAGCACAGGCTGCCCAGTCTGAAAGTGAAGCAGAGGGAGTCTCTGATTGCTACTATTTAAAGAATGAAGTACTGATGAGGGAATGGAGTTCTCCTCACAGACCTGAGAGCAAGGAGTGGACAGTAGTTCACCAATTAGTGGTGCCACAGAGGTACCGGAGAGAAATATTAAGAAGGGCCCATGAGACTACAGTGGCTGTACATGCCAGTATACGAAAGACCAAAGCCAGCATAAGACAGCAGTTTGACTGGCCAAAACTCCACAACGATGTGGTGGAGTACTATAAGATTTGCGATGTGTGCCAGGTTGAGGGGAAACCCCAACCTCCAGTGAAACCTGCACCGGTGTTAGGAGGAACCTCCACCAGTGGGCTGGTGAACTCTAAGGGAACCCCGCCAAGAACAAAAGGGTACAGGCAGGCACACGGCCGGCAAAGGTTTAAAAAGAAAAGGGGGGAAAGTGACCAAGAGGGCAGGTTAAAGGAAGTCTGGGAGGAATCCCGGATGAAAACCCTTACTGTCCAGTCAGCCAACCCCGATAAATGTGAAAAGTTAGACCCCACATCCTCCAATGTAAATGCAGACACTAGAATAACCCCACCAGAGTTGCTAATAGCATTTACAGGTACCTGCAGAGACAAAGAGAGAACTCTAGAGGGCACAGAAACCGTGAGGGTGACGCCTCACCTACTCGACGTGCCACAGGAGCGTGCCATCAAGTCTGCACAAATACCTACATGCAGGGGTGTCCCAGAGAACAAAGGGAAAATTAACAAAGAATCCTCCCCCACAGTCAGAGTAAAAGGGAAACACCCATCGCCTGAAGTCAAAAGCCTTTGCATGACAGCAAAGCACTGAGAGTTCAGGATAGACGCACCCACTAATAACTCTCCTGGAAAAAAAATGACCTCAACAGGAACCAAGACCCTAGGCAGTCATGGCAATGGGAAAACTGAAGTAAAGCTTCCCCAAAGAACCACATGGATACTGGGATGCCAAAAAGAGGAAATTAAAGCAGCACTGGCACACAGAAAAGACAATTTTAATAAGCTTTAGGATTCATGAATGAATGGAAATGAATGAGAGAAATGCAAAGTTTTCTGTATCTTAGATTAGATTAGATTAGAGATACAGCACTGAAACAGGCCCTTCGGCCCACCGAGTCTGTGCCGAACATCAACCACCCATTTATACTAATCCTACACTAATCCCATATTCCTACCAAACATCCCCACCCGTCCCTATATGTCCCTACCACCTACCTATACTAGTGACAATTTATAATGGACAATTTACCTATCAACCTGCAAGTCTTTTGGCTGTGGGAGGAAACCGGAGCACCCGGAGAAAACCCACGCAGACACAGGGAGAACTTGCAAACTCCACACAGGCAGTACCCAGAATCGAACCCGGGTCCCTGGAGCTGTGAGGCTGCGGTGCTAACCACTGCGCCACTGTGCCGCCCCTTTTAATGAAATGCACCTTTTTTCAGATTGCATTTCATTCCCCTGGATGTGGAGGTGTCATGCAGGCCCCCACCTGGCAAGCATGAGGCACATTAATTTTGCCACATGGACATTAAACTTCAAATTGTTGCTGGGAAAAGAAGAGGGCCTATTACTATGAATTGCCAGGCCCCTTGCCAGGAAGACATTTTTGCATACTGGCAGACAGTGTTGGAACAAAGGAACCAGTCCCTGCTCCCAATGCACAGAACAGATGTGGTCAGACCAGTTTAGTCACATGACTAACTGGTTGTTGCAAAGTTTTCAACTGAGCATTTTAAATTTGAGAAACAGTATTTGAAGACAGAAAGCTCCTGGCTCCTGGATTGGGAACATTTCCCTCCTGTCTGCTCCCATCTCTTTCTGACCAGCTTTGGAATCCATTGAATACACATGAACCCTAAGAGAGAAAAGTCTCCTACAGTGAACAAGGTTTAAGAAGAATACTGGGCCCCAATGAAAAGCAAGAATTACCTACAAGCAAGAACTACCTACAAAAGATCTCTACAGTGAGCTCAAAGCACAGTAACAAGAAACTCTTCAGGTATTACCTCAAACTTCTCCACTTTATTTTTCTTCTGCCCTTTTCTGTCTCTATTTGCATGCGTGTATCGCATATGCATCTTAGCGTGGACATGTTGTGTATCTGTAGGTGTCAACCAAATTAAATATTAAGTTTAAGTTTTAATAAATTTTAATCTTTATACCTAAGAAAGCCTGTCTGTGCTCATGTCTTTGACTTATAATTGGAAAGCGGTGAATAAGGATTCATCAAGGGGGAGCTCAAAACACGGTGTGTTTAAAATTAAACCCTGTTACAGCAAGACCAGGTGAAGGTTGAAAGGGAATCCTAGACCTCTTTCTCACCTGGTCGTAACACTTTGTTAGATCAATAATTCACTTTACAGGAGTGCTGAGAAATTTTTCATCTTTGGTATCACAGCCAGGCAGCAGTAGATAAGACTATCCAGTTTTGCAGGATTTGTCAATCTCAATGTGATAACCACAGAACACCTCTTCAACTACCTTAACAGAAAGTGCTTCCATTCTCTCCGTATTCAGATTTTGCGTGACAGCATGCAGAAGGTCCTGCATATCAACATTAGATATGCTGGACAAAAGCAAAGTGCTGGAAATCTGAAATAAAAACTAGAAATGCTCAGCCGGTCAGACAGCACCTGTCGAGAGAGAGAAATAAAGTTAATGTAGCAGGTTGATGATCTTTCATCAGAATTAGAAAAAGTTAAGAGATGCAAATAGTTTTAATCAAGTAGGGGTGGTGGTGGTAGGGTGGAAGGTGAGGAAAGGATAACAGGGAAGTGAGAAGGTGAAGGACAGGAGAGATTAAATGACAAAGCAGATGATGCAAGGTTTAAGGGAATGGTAATAGGACAAGTAAAGAAATAAAAGATGGGTCTGGAGGAGGTCTAAATGGCAATAGCAGAAAGATTGCCAACAGCTGCTTTCTGAAAAAAATGGGAGCAGCGGTTATGATCTGAAATTATTGAACACAATGTTGTGTCCAGAAGGCTGTAAAATGTCTAATCAAAAGATGAGATGCTGTTTCTCGAGCTTTTTGTTGAGCTTAATTGGAATAGTATAGGAGGCGAAGGACACAGACGTCAAACTGGGGGTGGGGCGGGAAGTGTCACATAGCATTCATTCTTTGAAATTCTACTAACCCTGAACTCTTCATGGAACAAAATCACATAAACTGATGGCTTCTGCGTGACGAAGTCTACCCCGCTCCCATAGACAATGACCCCACTAAGAGTGGTGCGAACAGCAGCAGATGAGTGAAAAAAAGCACTTGGATCTAGAAGACTAGTCATCAACAGGACCATTTTGGTTTGAAAGACGTCCTTTTGATGCCTGAACAGGTCCAGAGGGGCTCTGCAGTAAGCTCCTTGTGTGTTGCACATAGTTATAGCCTGCTATGCCTTTCACAATTGTTCCATACGAAAAGGGCAGGACTTCAATTAGTAAGGAGGCCCAGACGCCATTGGAGCCAGCGCTGCACACAGGAGAGTATCACGATGATCTGCATTTAGAGCACTCCTCAGCAATTATTGCAGAAGGTATCAGAGCACATCTCATCACTGAAGTCTCTTCTGTATAACACAGTCTATTATTGACACTACTACCATACCTCAATCTCCCCCACTTCCACATAAAGAATTCAATCCATTACCGATCCTACAATATCACAATACCACAACAGTACTAGCTCCAAGATGACAATGGCAATAATCAACTGAATAAGTTTACACCAAATAAGTACCTCTAACTTCCATGAGTAACAAAGGGTGTTGTCAGTGCATGTTGTATTTTATTGCAATAGAGTTCAAAGTAAACAAGAGCCAGCCTAGCATTGATCCTTCCCTGGAAGGCTACATGCACCTCCCTTTCACGTATTCTAGTATTTCACCTAAATGCAATTTGAAGGCCAGAGTCATGAGATGGTTGGCTCCTCTAAAACAGCATCATGGGGTGAAGGTGGCTTTGTTCTCATAGCAGCTTAATCCTGGGAGGGATATGCATCTGGTTGTATCTCTGAAGCTTACTCCTGGACAGTCTAATGTCTCCTCCCACATTCAATTGTGTGGTGCTATGTGGGGGTAAGCCACATCTCTGGGACATGCTGTTGCCTTGAAAGATAGCAGTATCAGGAAGGTGGACTCCAGTCATCTCATTTTCCACTGGGTCCTGTATATGCATCCCTATTGATTAGTACGATGGCTGTGTGAATGGCGGCTTTCAGATTCTGATAGCCTGCTATGCGGGCACAATCTATTTTCTCCCCTATTACCATCAGAACTGCTATCTGTGCTTCTGTGAAAGGAAGCTTTAACACACATCAGCAATGACGAAAATCTCTCCTTGACATTACTACAAAGAACAGCTGAAGATAGACTCAAGACAATCTGTCAGTTGCTGCACATGCTTGGAAATTGACTTCAGAGTTTGATGTAGATGTAATCTTCTTTGAACATCCTTCTTTTCAGGCAAATATCCATGAATTCTGTATCCCATGATCCCAAAACCATAGACAGCTTGCTTTATGCAGATGCAGTTTACTTTCAATGTAATTTGAATGGAAATAAGGGGAATTATGATGCATGACATACCAACTGGAAAATGGGTGGCTACAGGAAGTGTACATTTTCTACTTCTGGCAGAAATCTTTTTCACAGTCAATGCACAGAAAATGTTTATGCGCTGCCAGGTTCTGCCCCAAAATCTGCTCCCAAACTCCCCCAATGTGCAGAAAAGCCTAAGGAAATTCTGTATTATAGAGATCTTAAAAGTATTCTGCAGTTCAACCACTTCCATTACCTTTATTTCAGAAGCTCTTTGGATTCTGAAAAATCACCCATTATTATTGTCCTGTTGTTCTTACATCTTTGTATGAACTATCTACAGATATCCCTCTAACTCATTTCCACTATCTGGTAGGCTGTAATGCATACCAAGAATCATTTAACTTTATCCCTATGAATTCAGTTTCACCACAGCCTCCTAGAACATTCTTTAACTCTAGTGGTGTCATTCAATCCTTTAACACTGTCACTTTCCCCCCTTTCTTCCTCTCTCTGTTTCCATAAATGTTGGCCTAAAGTACAATTGGATCAAAAATGAGGGGCAGGAAATGAGACACGTCCTGCGCACATCTGTTCATGTTGTCCCAGGAAGCACATGAAATTCAGGTTGGAACCTCATTAAAATAATTTAATACATAGCCGTACTATTTATTGGTTGCATGCCTGTTTGGAGGGGTGGGAAATCGATATGTCTGGCACCACTTATGGGCAGCCAGTACCCCTTAAAGGGGTTGGGCACTCTAGTTGCAGACACCAGGGTAACTTCCTAGATTGAAAATGATGGCTGGAAGAGGTTCGGTCAGAGCACCCAGGTTCTCCAATACCATGTGGGAAGCTAGAATCCAAGTGGTGGAATGGTAGGGAGATCCAGTTCCCCACAGTGAGGTGGAAAGCCCTTCAGGCAACACTTCTGTCACTAATGGGAAGAGGGCGAAGAGGTCAATGTAAAGAGCTTAGCTCCTGGGACATGGCTGTAATACCGAAAGAAGTTCACTGAGCTTATCAGAGTTATCAAGATAAGAATACTGCTCTCTTACCCTCTGCTCACACTGCCACCACCTCTATCCCCACTTCTCTCTGCTTTCACTTTCCTGTATCACTGAACTACACTTCCACCTCCTTCTCCTCATAGTCACACACTCACCATTATTATAGCACTCACCTATTACACACTGCATAGCAACCATCATGACAGGCATATTCTTCAAATATTTCACAGGACTGCCACTAACACACTGCCTTCTTTCTTGCAGGAGAAGATCATGCACAACTTGAAACAGAAGGCCAGCACCCTCAAACACCACCCTCCCCAAAGAAAGCAAGCTGACCATCATAGGCAGCTTCCTTTGTATTATCTTTTTCCCCTTTGACATCTATCTCACCCTATACACTATGCATGACAAACTGCAGTAGCTTTCACCAGTCATTTTTTCATCTGCTTGCACTCCCATTGAGGTTATGGCAGTGGAGCAGTACCAGTTTTGAAGAAATTGCCTGTCGCAGTCATTCTGGAAAGACAAAGCATCCAGGATCACCCACATTGTTTAGGTATTGCATATCACAAGCCTTAGCTGTTCCTCAAACTAACAGATTTCCCTAAAATGGTTAACAAAATGAAACATAGCAATTTAATGATTTAATCTCTCAAAATTATTTTTAGACCAACTTTCATGTATCTCATGACTGAACTCTTGCTGAAACTAAACTCCATAGTCTCTGGACTTTTCACACTCTATTAGTCTCTCACTGCTCAAGATTAATCTCTTGCTACTAAATATAAATTTATATGAGCTTAATTTATACAACTGCTCAACTGTCACAGGAAAGAAAACAGAGAATGGCTCCTCACACCACTTATACAATCAATTAATTTATTATTGGCTCAAACTAACCCACAGAAATGGCCCAAAATAAATTGGGATTGAACAGCTCAAATGAAATAAATTTAAAGAAGTAACAATTTCAATACTTTTGCCCCAGTGATTTCCACTTATGCTAAACTTCACACCCTCTGGCCTTTCACATTCCAGTGGTCTTTTCCTGCTGAAGATCATTTAAATGAAACTAAAGTATATCAATAGTTAGAATCAATAGCAGTTACCTCAAATCTAATGCTTTCAGGTTTGTGAATTATCTGAATGTTGAATATTTGTCTAAATTGTACGGTGAAATCCGACTGTAGTTGTGAGATAACAGTGGACGAAACAAGTTTGTCATTGTAGAAAATACTAACGAAGAATTTATGGTCTTGCACTTCCATCCTTCTACGCAATTCACCCCTAAAATTAGGGACAAGAACAATAGCAACTAGCGGAATAATAATTTTTTGCACAATAGTGAAAAGAAAGTTTCTGTCGCCAGTAAATATTTATCTTAAAATTAATTAAACAGTATGTTCAACACCAAATTTAATGTAATGTATACAAGTGAAGTCTTTCAATTCTGCATGAAATTGAAATAGCACTTAACATGTTGTTATCACTAAGGGTCCCTTGGCTTAAAAATGAATTGCGCCCTTATTCGGGTATGGGGCTCATGGATTCGCGATTTGATTGCACTGGTTCCGATGGATGTAGGCAGCATGCAAATTTGGTGCTGTCATTTCATTTACTTGACGGTTGCGTTGGGCCAAGCAGGTCCAGCACTGCTGGCTGCCTCTACACTCAGCAGGGAGCTAGCAGCATTATGCTGCTAGCATGTGGTGCAGCCTTAAAGGCAGTCTGTCCCTCTTCAAGGGAAATTGCACTGAATAACATCAGGCTGCTGCTGAATGCTAATGCTACAATTCAAAACAAGGAAAATGGAACAGCAAACCAGAAAGGGGGCTCCAGGGTCACAGATAGGGCGTTGGAAGCCGTAGCGGTGGAAGTGGACAGGAGGAGAGGCCACATGGTTCCATGGGCAGCCAGGAAGCCCTCAAGAACCACCTTCAAAAGGGGTTAGGAGCAGGTGGTCAGGGAGGCCAATTCCCAATGCCTGGACCCCAGAACCTGGCAACAGTGACACAAGAAATCTAATGACCTCATGCAGATGGGCAAGGTCAGTGAAAGCATCTTCACATGACATTTCCTACCCAGCACACCACCAGCCTCCCATGCTGATCAATGCCATCACTCATCCATCTGCAACCCCTGGCACTCAGGACTCAGGCCTAATTTTCAGATACTCCATCTCACCCTCAAAAACCTCCCAGTGCTGCCAGCCTCACGCCCACCTTTTGTTGCCTCCATGTAAGTCCAGCTATTCAGCTATGCAAACACAGTGCTACACAATCACTGACATTATTCCCTCTCTGTTGCAGTACAAGATGACACACAATAGAAGGGAGCAGAGCAGAGCCAGTGGGGAACAAAGACTCTTGCATCTCCTGAGCCTAGGGAGGAAATGGTTCTCTGTATTATGGAGCCAGCTGCAAAATAGCTCGTGGAATCCGGTATTGCTGAGAACGTTCAGGATGATGCATGTTCCTGCCTTATGCCCCTTCTCGACTCCCAGCATACCATCATTCTGCTATCTGGCATGATGAGCAAACTGCAGATGTTGTCACCATAGGCCTCTGGCTTTCTACTCCACCACCTTTCCCTCACGCCAACCTTTCCCTTTTGATTTTCTGCTTTCAGATACCCAAGAACTGCTGCCTGCCCAGCTCCATTAGCCCAAGGAGGAGAGAACAACACACCACTGATGAAGAAGCACAGTCACTTAATCAGACGCACATAACCATCAGCTCAGATACTGGCACCACACATACCTTAACGACTAGTGCAGAATTGGGATCAGTGCGAGTGGACTGTAGCCAGGCCATGGGTAAAGGATAGTTCATCTGCCAGCTCACCGGAGGGCGAGGTTGCAGAAGAGTTCTGCTACAGGGGACTCAGATGAGGATCTCAATGGGCTAGTATACAGGAGAATGACTATTGGCATGCACATTGAGATTCTGGGTGCACTGGCTGGCCTGGCAGCCTCCTGTCACCGTCTAGCTTCAAGCTGACAGAGGGCCTTCATGCAGTGATTGCCCTCTCCACAGCCTATACCCCATCTCCGTGTCATGCTGCAGACCCAGAGGCACAGCGACTTGCAGCCCCCAGACCTGCTGCAGCCTGTGTGTGGGCAGGTCGTCTACTCCTCTGCCCTCCCCGTCAGAATGCAGCAACACTCCCTACCAAATCCAGAAACTCACCCCAACACCTCCAAAAACATGCTAGTGTACTTCCAGACACTTTGCAATAGAGTCTTTTCAAAATTACCTTATCTGCAAGTTGGATGCCTGGCCCTTTAAATAATGATAGTGCAGGGCCCATCCTGCAGCTGATCGCTTGTTCTTCTGTGAGCGACGTGCAAATTTGTTGAATGGTCCTGTGTGAAGGGCTGTGTGATGTCATGATAGCACACATTCAGTTACTTCTGACGCTCACAAGGGATGCCCACGAGTGCACTTCTCAAGGTGGTACACCATGCATGTCATACCGGATGCGGGTGATGGCACAGCTGTGATGGTACGACCGATCAGGTCAAAGCCCCCAATCAAAATAGATGATTCTGACTGTGTTGGGAGCAACAAACTCCACATGTTTAATCACACATATCTTTAAGTTTTCCAAATCAACGAAAGCAGCAGCCGAACTGAAACAATCTAGTAATCCCCAGGTATCTTTAGATCGACAAATTAACTATTTATTAAAAACACTAAAATCTTAAGCACTACTAAGATAAACTAATATCTAAACACCTTCTAACTTATTTAAAGAATCTAACTCCCACATTCACATACATATACCCAAACTATCGGTAGTTTGGTGTTTAATCAGCTGCCTGAAACATAGAAATAACAATAAAGTCTTTGTTGATTTACGTTCCATACGAAATGGAATGTTCAATGTAGGCAGTCCAAGGTTGCTTGAATTCTTCGCTGTAGTCCGATGGGATCCAATGATAGGAATTCGGTAGTTCAGTTCATCATTTGAAGCATCAAATTCTTCTTCTTTCCAGCTATGAATACAGCAATTAAGTTCAGTAGTTGAAGTATTAAATTCTTTTTTCCAGTGGGAATTCAGCAGTTCAATAATTGGTTACTTTCTTTTAAGAAATTAATCTGGCTGGAAACTTCTTTAAAGTTTTGAGAGAGTATAATAAATAGGGTTTAAATAGACTGAAAAAGCTCTCCTATATCCTTCAGTACATGCTGACACAGCATGTCTGTCTGAACAAACCAGTTAGCCAGTTTTTCAAAATTAAACGGCAACATTGTATCTTCTGTTCTGCCTCTCTGTATGGCTGTATCCAGGGCAACCAAGATGCACTTTCCGATAACTTCTGAAGCTGGCTGCCTTAAAGAAGTACTGATCTCTTACAACCTAAAGGCACACTGCAATATTCCCCGGGGGAAAAAAAGCAGGATCATGATACCTCCGCCTCTGGCGAAATGAAACGCCATTCTCGAAATGCATTTCATTACAATGTAAAAAATGGAAATTGAAAAAACACTAAAAAAAAATTCCCGATATACAGATATGCAATTTTTCAAAAATGGTAAGACCACAGCAACAAGTTCCATATGTAGACTTATCAACTTCAGCCCATTAATTTCTCCAATACAAGCTTCTTAATAATATTAATTTCCTTCAATTCCACATTCCCCCTAATCATTTGGATCTCTAATTCTGGGAGATTTCTTGTAACTTTCTCAGTGAAGACAGACACAAAGTAATCATTTAGCTTCTCTGCCATTTCTCTATTCCCCATTTTAAATTCTGCCTGTAATGGACCCACATTTCTCTTAGCCAAACATTTCCTTTTTATGTACCTGCGGAAGCATTTACGGTCCATTTTTATGTGTTGTGCTAGTTTGCATTCATATTCTATTCTCCCTTTCTTTTTCAGTTTCTTGGTCCTCCTTTGCTGTATTCTAAAATCCTCCTAATCCTCAGGTTTACTACTATTTCTGGTAATTTTGTAGGCCTTTTCTTTTATTCTTATACTATCCTTAACTTCCTATGTTAGCCATGGTTGACTGCCTTTCCTTTTGGGGTTTTTGTGCCTCGAAGGAATGTATAGTTGCTGTAAACTATGTAATAATTGTTTGAAGACTATCCATTGTCTATGCACTGTCATACCTTTTAATGTATTTTCCCAATCCACCTCATCCAACTTGCCCCTCATACCTTCATAATTTCCTTTGTTCACATTTAACCCTGGCTTCAGATTGAACTACCTCACTTTCAAACATAATGTAAAATTCTATCATATTATGGTCACTCATCCCTAAAGATTCTTTTACAACAAGATTGCTAATTAGCCCCTTCTCAATACAAAATACTAGATCTAAAATAGCCTGTTCTCTAGTTGGTTCCTCAACAAACTGCTCTAGAAAACCATCCCTATCACACTCCAGAAACTTGCCCTCCACAGCATTAGTGCTCATTAGGTTTACCCAGTCTATGTGCAGATTTAAGTCACCCATGATTACTGTATTACCCATGCTACATGCTTCTTTAATCTCCTGATTAATACCACTACTATTACTGTTTGGTGGCCTATAAACAACTCCTAACAACATTTACTGCTCTTTGCTGTATCTTAGCTCCACCAAAACAGATTCCACATTTTGTTCTTCTGATCTGAGATCCTCCCTTACGAATGTACTGATCCCATCCCATATTATCAGCACAACACCACCTCCTTTTCCTTTTTTTCTGTCCTTCCTAAATGTTGAATATTCTTGAATATTCAGTTCCCAGTCTTGCTCACCCTTACTACATTCAGCTACACTTTGTGACATGCATACACCTTAAATGGAACTGTTGAAGTACGCTTACCTTGGTAGCATCCTCAAGTGTGTTCTCTTCTTCTCCATCTGTTCCTAGGTTTTGTAAATAATGCATTCAGTGTTGAGCCTGGCTGCCACCTCCTGCCAGGCACATTGCCCTGCTCTCCCATCCACTCACCTCATGCAGCAGCATGCTCTTTGGCCAGTCATCAGTGTGTCACTCCATCACTGGGCTAACACATCAGTGCAACACTGATAAAATGCTACTTTAATGGGTACACCATATTTCAGATGTAATGTTAAAGCAAGATCCTTTCTATCTGGTCCCAAGGTATAAGAGATAAATTGATCATGCATCTCATTTGCAGAACGTTGCTGTGTGTAAATTGGTTGCTTTTGTTTACAAAATCATACTTCAAAAATGAATTCATTAGCTGTGAAGTACTTTAGGACATCCAGATGGTGTGAAAGACAATATTTAAATGCAAGTTCTTTCTTTCTGTACTACACAGACTTCATTTCCTGCCTTCACACTATTTGCATTAGCCACTCAGTTTTGACAGATACTCCTGTTTCAGATAGCTTTTGAATACATATATTCAAAATGTTTTGTTTTATAAAGGCCAACAACATTTTTCTCCCAATATGTGGGGAACTACTTCTATATTTACCCAAGATCACTGTTAATGGCCCTGAAAGGGCCACTCACACAACTGGTCCATCACAGTAAGACAGTACCAAGGCTACTACCAATTATATTGTCCCTAATTTTAACTCCCTCCTGCCTGGCAGCAACCAGGCTAATGGAGGCAGATAAATGAACAGCAACTTACTCCTATGACCCCGCTGCTTTCCCATCATGTCCAGATGTTAACCTGCCCTTTTAATCAGGTCATCAGGACACCTAACCCAAGTTGGCGGAGTCTTGTTGACATATGCAGAGTGAAGCCAATGACAATATCAGGACCTGATCTGCAATTTTAGTTGGAGGCCTGAGCAGGCGATCAGTGACAGCTTCCCCATCTGACAAAAACTGTCAGGAGGGGGGATATCAGCAAGAATTGGGTGTCACAGTGGCGCAGTGGTTAGCACCGCAGCCTCACAGCTCCAGCAACCCGGGTTCAATTCTAGGTACTGCCTGTGTGGAGTTTGCAAGTTCTCCCTGTGACCACGTGGGTTTTCGCCGGGTGCTCTGGTTTCCTCCCACAGCCAGACTTGCAGGTTGATAGGCAAATTGGCCATTATAAATTGCCCCTAGTATAGGTGGGTGGTAGGGGAATATAGGGAAGGTGGGGATGTGGTAGGAATATGGGATTAGTGTAGGATTACTATAAATGGGTAGTTAATGGTCAGCACAGACTCAGTGAGCCGAAGGGCCTGTTTCAGTGCTGTATCTCTAAATAAATAAACAGAACTTAATTACGTTATTCAATTTTTTAGGTGACCTTGTGGATTAGGTGCAGTAGGGAACTACTCTGGACCCTACAAGTAAGCCTTGGCCATCTCTTGCAATGGGCTACCCCATCTTTGGGATCACAGAGATCCACCTTGTCCCCATTCATTTCCAGTGCCCACATCCTTATTGCTTATTTGACTGCAGAGGACTAGTCCCGCGGGTACCCAGTTGCAATATCCTGCTGTCAAATTCCTGCTCCCGCCTGCCATACAGGTAGTGGATATGGTCAGGTACAAGTGGGTCACTGAGAAAATTTATGGAAATGAGGCCTGGTCATTAAGATCGGCCAAGTTTCCACATACCCAGATTTTCTAAGTGCGCTGCCTGCTTCGAGTCTCATGCACACCATACATGCCCTATCTTTAAAATTGAGCTGTTTATATCTTTACATAATTTCTCACCATCCCCTTTAGCCAGTTCTAGTGATGGGCCCAAGATCAGGCTCAAGTAATTGGATGGATTTACATATTTAGGATGCACCAATTAGGTGTTGTCAATACTCAGACAAAGCTCACCACACTCAGGTTCCTGCCTCTTTAGCACTGGGGCCAAAAAAGTCAGCCTCCTTTGATTTTTAAGGATATGCATCAAAATAATCCCAAAATATTAGATGTTGATATTTTATCAGATTTCATTACAATAGCAACCTGCATTTATATAGTACATTCAACATAGTAAAATGTCCCACGTCACTTCACAGGAGTTTTACCAGACAAAATATGACACTAATACACAGAAGATATTAGAATAGGTGATCAAAAGCTTGGTTAAACAGGTAAGTTTTAAGGAGCATCCACCATCTACAAGGCACAAGTCACGTGTGTGATGCAATACTCTCCACTTGCTTAGCTGAGTGACGCTTGAACACCACTCAGTACTTGACAACATCCAGGACAAAGCAGCTCAATTGATTGACACCCCATCCATCATCTTAAACATTCACTCCCTCCACCATCGGCACACCATGGCTGTGGTGTGCACCAAGTACAAGATTCAACTGCAACAACTTGCCAAGGCTTCTTTGACAGCACCTTCCAAATCTGCAGTCCCTACCACCTAGAAGGATAAGGGCAGCAGGTGCATGGAAACACTGCCACCTCCAAATTCTCCTCTAATTCACATACCATCCTGTCTTGGAAATATATCACTGTTCTTTCATTATGGCTGGGTCAAACTCCTGGAGCTCACTTGCTAACTGTGCTATGATAAGACTTTCACTACATGGATTGGATCAGTTCAAGTAGGTGAGGCACAAGACCTAGAAACACATTCGCCTGCCTCATTACTCTCAATGGCCTTGCACCTATGGGAGACATAGGCTCAACCAATTTAGCAAAGTTCCATGTTGGGGCAATGTAAAGGGGACTGTAATTTGATGTAGCAGGTCTCCACTTTTCTTTTACTCTCTAGAGCTTGGGAGCTGAGTTTTCCTCAGACATTATAGAGAGGAACATCAGCCCTATTGGTGTTTAATATTTGCTTTGGAGGTTGAACTTTTTAAAATTAGTTTTCTTTTTTCCAGCTTATATACAAATAGCTTAAATTTCAAATATTTTAGTAAACAATTTACTATATAATTGAACAGTCAAAGAAACTGTATATTAACTAAGAGTGTTCAGCTACAACTAATACCCAGAGCACTTTGAGATCGGTGTTACATCCACAGTCAGTGATAGTTTAGGAATCAGAATAGGCTTCACTCGCTGCCTGTGAATCCATGCACTTCTTTTTTTTGCCATATCTTCCATTGTTGCTCGATCAGTTGGAGTGAAGCGCTTTGGAGGCTTTCCTGGGTCATCATAATCAGTATATTCACTGGCTGATTCATCTTCTTCTGTAAGTCTTCTTTCTTTGGTTTTCTGGTAACATTCAAAAATTAATGTTTACAGCTGGGGTTTAATTTGTCTTATAAATGAAAATGTAACTATTTCATTTTCTGTTATGTTGTGACCGAATGTATCAGGTAGTGGTGCACCAGTCAATTAAGTTAATAGTGGAGACTTAGTTCCAAAGCTTCAAAGTTTCCAGTCTGCTTTCCTATAACAAGCAGATTTAGGGCGTATAAAAGCAGAACACATATTCAGAAACACTGGGCACTTTTTAATGGGAGGCACTAGGATAGAACTGAAATTTTTAATGGGGAACTAAATACTGTCAATAGATTAATATGCACAAAAACAATTCAAAAAGAATGAGCTAAATGTCACCAGCTTTATTGAAACCATATTTAAATAAACTTTCTTGTAAATAATAACACTTTCCAGTTTTCTTTCTCACTGGCACACACAGAAGCAAAAGTCCAGATATTGTTGTCAAAAAGCTATGCTGCCAGAAGTGCAGCAGGATGGGACTTCTGCCTGCCTTATCCTAAATCCTGGCAATGATATAATTTGCATAATGGGGAAAGCACCCACGTTATTGTTTACCCATCCTGTTGGGGGACTGAAATTTCAGAGCACCACTTTGCAAATCCATCAAGAGTTAGGACTGAGCGATACAGAGGCCAGTCTGGTGTTAATGGTCAAAGAGAAAAAATATGTACTCACTGGCCCCTAGTTGTTATATCATTGGGAGACAGTATTCTGGACTGTTCTTACAGACACATAATAGCAAATACATCTGCTTCAAACAAGGGTACCTGTGGGATTTTGCCAGCATCCTTCCATCTACGCAAGATGATGCACGTGCAGCAAACCATTGGCAATGGGAAAGTTTCACATGGTGCACTTTTGCTGATGGCTGAAGAGACCAATCCATGAGATGCAGGTTCTGCCACAAATGCCGCATATGAGGTGATAAACAGGTGTCGATGTGGGGTGCTGTGTTTGGCATTGTTGCCTGCTGTCAAGCTGCTGAAGCCACTGATCGTCATGGTGGCGTACACCAGCCCACAGATAATTTCACCATTTCCCTGTGTTGTTGGCTAACGTCTCCCACAAGCGAAAATCAATGTTTAGGTCCTTGATGTCATACTTGCAAGCATCGTTGAAGAGGAGATGCGGACGTCCTACTGGTCTTCTGGCTCTGTCTACATCCCCATACAGAATAACCTTGGAAATGCATCCGTCTTCCATCCTACAAATGTACCCGAGCCAGCGAAGTTGCCTCTGCTTGATGGGTGCTAGCATTCTTGGGTGATTTCCCTTTGAGAGGGCTGTGGCATTCATATTTTGTACTTTCATGAGATGCCAAGAATGCGCTGCAGACATCGAAGATGAGAACTGTTGAACTTCCCTTCTTGATAGCTGTAAGTTGTCCATGCTTCACAGCTGTACAACAAGGTGCTGAGAACACAGGACTCATAAACCAGTATCTTGGTCCTAAGAGTCAGCTTGTTGTTTCTCCATGCACGTTTTGAGAGTCAGCCAAAAGTGGTAGCTGCTTTTCCTAAGCATGTGGCAAGTTCTGCATCAACAGACAGATTGTCTGTCAGCGTAGACCCAAGGCAGCAGAACTTACAAACCAATTCTAGTGGAGTGCCGTACAGTGCAATCGAGGGTGGAGATGTGACACCCTATCCTATAACCACAGTTTTCTTGATGCTTATACTAAGGGAGAACAGGTTACAGGCATGGGAGAGACAATTCAAGAGTCTCTGTAGCTGAGTTTCCACTGGGCGTCTAGTGCAGCATCATCAGCGTAGAGGAGTTCTCTGATCAAGATGTGCTGTATTTTTATCTTCACTTTCAATTTGGAGAGATTGTAGAGCTTGCCATCTGACCTAGTATGCAGGTAAAGTCCTTCCATATCTGCACGGAAGGCAAAGGTCAAGGGAAGGAAGAAGCAGAAGGTTCCCTACCTTTGACAGACAGGATTTCTGGGAAGCCCAACATCCCACTAATCCTGCCAACAATGTGACGGCTTGATGAAATTTCTCAAGAGGCCAGAAAAGGGCAGAAAGATGGCCAAAATGGGTCTTACCCCAATTTCAACCTCCTTCCCCACACACAGATTGCACGGATTCTGCAGCCAACACACATTGGAAATTCTAGTACAAAAATGTTTTAAAAACTGGGTACCCAACAGTTCATCAGAAGATGCACGAAAAAGTTTGAAAATCTGTCCACCTTATGCTCGCCTCAGTCAACAGCAAGTTTGATCACTTCTGTAGTGCTAGATAAAACACTAAGCCTTGGCAATGCACCAGTTGAATGAAAAAATGCTAATTCAGATATATCAGTCCACTGCAAGCACACTTCCTATTAGCCTGCTATGGGTAAAACCTTAATTCTCCTACCTGCAGGAAGCTAAAAAAAAAGGAATTGGTTACAGAAAGAAATCCCTATGAACAAACAAAAATATTATGCTTTTTCGCCCTATACCTACATCTTAATTGTGATCAATTCTATTCATCCCAAATTTTTAAGATGTAATTACATACCTGTTTGTTTTGTAAAACTTGCAATTTTTCATTGTACATCTCCATTTCTTTCCTAAATTGTTCTTGAAGTTCTTGTTCTAGTTCAATTACTTCTGCTATGTATTCCACTTCACATTGCTTTCCAAGTACTTTATAATTCACTTCCAACCTGTTTGCAACAAACATCCTTCCCTTACTACAAACTGACAGGAATTATAATATCTTAAATAGTTCAGGTAATAGTTCTAATAAAAAAAACTTACACCAACTGAAATTTATTTTGCTACAGGAAACATCTGCTTCCTGTGACCTGTAATTTCAAAGGCATGTAGGTTGCATTTCTTGCGTCTTGAAAAACTGCCTGGATATCAATCAATCTACTTCATGACTTACTTCCCCAGCCACATGCTACATTACGTAAGGTCAGAAAGATTAGAGAAATTGATGCATAGCTAAAGGTGCAATGTCAGGAAGGGATTCCACTTACCAGTTTGGGACAGGAGTCTAATTGCACAGTAGGTCAGACAGCAAGCTCTACAATCTATCAAGGCTGAAAGCAAAGACAAAAACGCATCGAGTCCTGATCAGAGAACTCCTCTACGCTGATGATGCTTGCTAGTCACTCACATGGAAACTCAACTACAAAGACTTATGGACTGTCTGTCCCGTGCCTGTAACTTGCTCTCCTTGACTGTAAGCGTCACGAAAACCATGGTCATGGGACAAGGTGTTGCAACTCCACCCCTGATCACATTAAACAACACCCCACTGGAAGTGGTCAGCAAATTCTGCTACCTTGGGTCCATGGTGACAATCTATCCCTTGATGCACAGCTCGAAACACGCATAGGGAAAGCAGCTACCACTTTTGACCGACTCGCAAAACGCGCGTGGGATAACACCAAAATGACCCTTAGTACCAAGCTAATGGTTTATAAGGCCTATGTTCTCAGCACCTTGCTGTATGGCTGTGAAACATGGGCAACTTACATCTACCGGGAAAATAAGCTCAATAATTTCCATCTTTGCTCTCTGCGCGGGTTCTGTATATATCCTGGCAGGACAAAAATCGCAAATGCGGCAGTCCTCTCAGGGGCAGAGCTCCCAAGTGTGTTGGCACTAATCAAACAGAAGTGGTTTCAGTGGAACAGACATGTCGGGAGGATGGAAGACGGTCACATACCCAAGGACCTTCTGTATGGTGAGGTAGCCAGGGCCAGACGACCAGTGGGGCGCCCAAAGCTCCAATTCAAGGATACTTGCAGGTGTGATATGAAGGCCCTAAATGTCGACTATCGCACCTGTGAGTCACTAGCTGGTGAAAGGGAAATGCCGACATGTCTTGTGGACTGGTCTGCACTACCATGACGAGCACTTGCTACAGCAGCTGAGCAACAGGCACAAACATCAAAAACAGCAACTCAAAGCATCACTTGGCAGCTTCACGTGCAGCACTTGGGGCAGAACGTGCCTGTCAAGGATTGGCCTTCACAGCCATCAGCAAAGGTGCACCAAAAGAAGACATCCCACCTAAATGGATTGTTTGCTGCGTGTTCATCATCTTTCATAGATGGAAGGATGCCAAACCAAAACCAACCAATTTCCCCAGCCACATGCTACAATAAGGACAGAAAGATTAGAGAAATCGATGCATAGCTAAAGACGTCAGGAAGAGATTCCACTTTGTTGGGTATTAACACCAGTCTAGGACAGATGGAACATATCCTGTGAAGATGGACATGGAGGATGCCAGTGTACAGGCAAAACAGCTAAACTCCCAGTTCTGATGAAAGATCGCAGACTTGAAATGTTAACTCTGTTTCTCTATTCACAGATGCTGCCACACCTGCTGAGTATTTCCAGAATGTTCTGTTTTTATCACTGTTCCTTCCTTAACTGCACCCAAGCTACCCTCCTCCCACCCTGCACCCCCAGTCTGATGCTTAAGTGTAGAAACTGAACTGTCTTCCATCTCCATGCAACTTAGCAAATTGCATGGGATTTATATCAGTTATTTTTTGAGTTGGTATGCAAATAAGCTTTCCCAGGAAACTCTTGGGTAATTACTTCTCCAAGCCACTGGCAGGCACCATATTTTCTCATTAGCGTAACAGTGACACAACTCACTGTGAGGATATTGACCGCCAAAAGCTGGAGACCTGCATGATTAGAAGTGTTAATGATCTACTTAAAAGGGAGAGACATACAACCATCAGACTGTTTATTTTTGCATGTTGCTTTAGCTTTGAGAACAATGCAAATCATCAGGTTTGATGGTAAGCATTCCTGACATTGTGATAGAGGGGTTTTCACTCAATGCACTTGGCAAGAGGCATAGCTAAACAGATGTTGTAAACTCCTACATCAAACAAAAGGCATTTTCATTCATGTTGACAGCTCGGTGAGCCAATCCATCCCCATCAAGGGAGAGTTCAAAGGATTGTCTTTGTTTCTTATTCACCTCTCAACACAGAGGTCCCAAATTTCTTCATAACGTGAGGCAGATTTGAAAAGTAATACAGTTGGGCAAAAGCAGATGGAGGCGTGAAATGGGGAAGAACCTGGTTATAATCGGGTTTCTGTCCTAATGAAAAGATTGTGGCCATTTCTTCCTTCCTCTGGGAGCAGATATAAGTGGTAGCTGCGTCCACCCCATTGCAGCCTAATTTTAAAAAAGCAGGTGGGACAATCAAAAAGGCTTCAAATATTGTAATTCCCACTTCTCTGGCTTGCTGTGTCCAAAATGTACTGGACATTGGCAAGATACCAGCATGCAGGACAGTAGAGCAATGGGACCATAAGATAATTTTAGGCTGGAATCATAGCCTGCAGCATTCCCATTTTTTTTTTTGGATGCAATGAAATTGGCCCTCTTAAAAAAGGGGGCCCAATTTTAATTGTTACTGAATCTGCAGCCAGACCTACTAGTTTTTCTCAAATTGGGCAGCGCCACATTCTTTGAATCCTCTACCTAGTGGGTGTCCAAGATACCTCAATGCAGGGAATACCCGGGTTCAACTCTGGGTACTGCCTGTGTGGAGTTTGCAAGTTCTCCCTGTGTCTGCGTGGGTTTTCTCCGGGTGCTCCAGTTTCCTCCCACAAGCCAAAAGACTTGCAGGTTGGTAGGTAAATTGGCCATTATAAATTGCCACTAGTATAGGTAGGTGGTAGGGAAATGTAGGGACAGGTGGGGATGTGGTAGGAATATGGGATTAGTGTAGGATTAGTATAAATGGGTGGTTGATGGTCGGCACAGACTCGGTGGGCCGAAGGGCCTGTTTCAGTGCTGTATCTCTAAACTAAAAAAAACCTAAAAATTCTGAAACTCTGGTGGGGTCAGGATTGCACATAACTGGCAGGTGCAGTTCCCACACTGCTATAGTTAAAGTAGTGATGTGGGATTATGAATTCAGCAACAGATACTCCAGGCTCTAGGGTACAAATGCAAACTTCCTGTAACATTGAAAACCATGGCCAATTAGAAACAGCGAGCTTGCAGGTAAGCTTTCATCTAGGACAACAGTAGAATTGCATTCATATAATTTTTCTGGTATGAGGAGTCATAGGAAACCTCAGTGATGGCAGAGCCCAGCAAGTGAATACAAAAAACAAGGCTGAAGCATTTCCAACCATCTTCAACTAGTAGTGCTGAGTGAGTGATCCTTCTTGGTATTCTCCTAAGGTCCCCACCTTCACAGATGCCAGTCTTCACATCAAGAAACAGTTCAGTGCACTGGACACAGATAAGGCTTATGGGTCTTGACAACATCTTGGCAATAGTGCTGAAGACCTGTGTTCGAGAAATAGCTGTGCCCAGACCAAAACTGTTCCAGTACAGCTACAACACTGGCATCTATCTGACAATCTCGAAAATTGCCCATATATATTCTGTCCATAAAAAGTTGGTCAAATCGAACCCAGTCAATTACTGTTCTACTAACCTACTCCCAAGCATCAGCAAAGTAATCATCAATGCTATCAAGCGCATTTACTCAACAGTAACCTGCTCAGTTCCAGAGGTGAGGTGAGGTGAAAGTGATGTCCTTTGACATCAAGACAGCATTCAACTGAGTGTGGCACCAATAAACCCGAGGAAAACTAAAGATAATGGAGTCATACCTGGGACAAAAACAAGGGTTGTCGTTATAAAAGGCCAATCACCTCAGCCCTAGGACATTGTTGCAGAATATTAGGGCAGCATACTAGGCCTGCCTACCTTCAGCTGCTCGATCAATGACTTTCCCTTCATCATATGGTCAAAAGTGGGGCTGTCTGCTGATGATCACACAGCTCTATCTGTAATTCCTCAGAAAATAAAGAAGTCTATGCCTGCATGCAGCAAGACCTGGATGACATCCAAACTTGGGCTGATAAGTGGCAAGTAACATTCATGCCACACAAGTGCAAAGGTAGTGACCATTGTCATGCAGGCCCCCACCTGCCAAGAATGAGGCACATTAATTTCACCACATGGACATTAAATTTCAAATTGTTGCTGGGAAGAAGAGAGGCCTGTTACAAGGGGTTGACAGGCCCCTGGCTGGAAAGACATTTTTTCATATTAACAGACAGTGTTTGTAGACAAAGGGACATTCCCTGACACACACAATACACAAAGCCAGAAGTGGTTATACCAGCCGGTCACTTGACTACCCTGCTGGCCAATGTGGGGAGTTTTAAATTGTAGAGACAGTGTTTGAACTGTGAGAAAACTCTTTGCTGCTGGATTGAAAAGATCTCTCCTGGCTGGCTCGCCACAGTCTCTCCTGTCTGCTCCCATCTCTTTCTCATGGAACTCCAAAAACTGACTGAAGACACAGGAATCCCAAGAGAGAAAGGCCTCCTACCGTGAACAAGGTTTAAGAAGAATATTGGGCCCCAATGAAAAGCAAGAATCTACAATTAAGGACTCTACAGTGAGCTCGGAGAACCATAAGCACAACTCTTCAGATATTGCCTCAAACCTTTCCACTTTATTTTCCTTCTGCCCTTTTCTGTCTCTATTTGCATGCTCACGTGGGTGCGTCGTGTATCCGTAGGCATCAACCGAATTAGAGTTTAATAAAATTTCACCTTTCTTCTTTAAACCTAAGAAAGCCTGTTTGTGCTTGTTTCTTTGCCTTATAATTGGAAAGCGGTGAACAAGGATTCACCAAGGGGGAGCTAAAAACAGTGTGTTTAAAAATAAAACCTTGTTACATATGAGACAGGTGAAGGCTAAAAGGGAACTCTAGACCTCTTTCTCATCTAGTCATAACACCATCGCTAACATGAGAGAGTCTAACCACCTCTCCTCAATATGCAAGGTATTACCAGCCCTCCATTCCCCTTCATCAACATCCTGCGGGTCATCATTAACAAGCATATAATTAAAGTGGCTACTAGGGCAGGTCAGAGGCTAGATACTCTGTGGCAAGTGACTCACCTCCTGACTCCCCAAAGGTTCTCCACCACCTACAAGACACAAACAGAAGTGTGATGTTACACTCTCCAATTGCCTGAATGGGTGCAGCTACAACATTCAAAAAGCTCAACACCACCATACAGGACAAATCAATCCGCTTGACCAACAGCTCATCATTAGCTTAAACATCCCCTCCACCATTGGTGCACCACGCCTGCAGAGTATACTATCTTAAGGATGCATTGTAACAATTTTCAAAGGCATCTTCAGCAGTACCTCCCAAACCTGTAACAGCCACCATCTACAAGATCAAGGCCAGCAGATATTTGGAAACACCAACACCTCTAAGTTTTCCACCAACTCATACATGATGCTACCTCGGACCTATATTGCTGTACCTTCATTGTCACTGGGTCAAAATCCTGGAACATCAGACCTAAAAGCATTGTGGAAGTGCCTTTGCCACACAAACTGTGGCGTTTCAAGAAGCCAGCCCACCACCACCTTCACAGGGCCACCAAGGATGAGCAATAAATGCCAGCCTTACCCGTGACAGCCACAGCCAGAGAATTTTACGAAAAAACAGATGGGAATCTCACAGTACAACTGATTCTATGGTTCATACATGTTTATGTAAAATAAACCAGTCCAATGGTTCAGAATTGTTTCTTGTCCCCCTAAAACAAACATAGAATGTTACAGCACAGGAGGCCATTCGGCCCATCATGTCTGTGCTGGCACTCTGTAAGAGCAACTCATCTAAACCCACTCCTCCAGCCTTTTCCCCATGGCCCTGCGATTCTTTTTCAGATAATTATCCAATTCTCTTTTGAAGGCCTTGATTGAATCTGCCTCCACCACAATTTCAGGCCGAGCATTCTAGATCCTAACCACTCGCTGCGTAAACATTTTTTTCTACATGTAGCTGTTGCTTTTTTTTCCCCAATCACCCTTAAATCGATATCCTCTGGTTCTCGATCTTTTCACCAATGGGCATAGTGTCTCCTTTTCTACTCTGTCCAGACTGCTCATCATGTTAAACACCTCTATTACATCTACTCTTAATCTTCTATTCTCTAAGGAGAACAGACCCAGCTTCTCCAACCTATCCATATAACTGAAATTCTTCATCCCTGGAAACATTCTCGTGACTCTGTTCTGCACCCTCTCTAATGATCATAAGATCATAAGAACTAGGAGCAGGAGTAGGCCATCCGGCCCTTCCAGCCTGCTCCGCCATTCAATAAGATCATGGCTGATCTTTTCGTGGACTCAGATCCACTTACCCGCGCTCTCACCGTATCCCTTAATTCATTTATTGTTCAAAAAGATATCTACCTTAGCTTTAAAAACGTTTACTGAAGAAGCGTCAACTACTTCACTGGGCAAGGAATTCCATAGATTAACAACCCTCTGGGTGAAGAAGTTCCTTCTTAATTCAGTCCTAAATCTGCTCCCTCTAATCTTGAGGCTATGCCCTCTTGTCCTAGCTTCACCTGCCAGTGGAAACATCCTCTCTACTTGTATCTTATCTATTCCCTTCATAATTTTATACGTTTCTATAAGATCCCCCCTCATTCTTCTGAATTCCAATGAATATAATCCCAATCTACTCAGTCTATCCTCATAAGCCACCCCCTCAACTCCGGAATCAACCTAGTGAACCTCCTCTGCACCCTCTCCAGTGCCAGTACATCCTTTCTCAAGTAAGGAGACCAAAACTGCACACAGTACTCCAGGTGCGGCCTCACCAGTACCTTATACAGCTGCAACATAACCTCTCTGCTTTTAAACTCAATCCCTTTAGCAATGAAGGACAAAATTCCATTTACCTTCCTAATTACTTGCTGTACCTGCAGACCAACCTTCTGCGATTCATGCACAAGGACACCCAGGTCTCTGCATAGCAGCATGCTGCAACTTTTTACCATTCAAGTAATAATCCTTTTTACTGTTACTCCTACCGAAATGAATGACTTCACATTTATTAACATTGTATTCCATCTGCCAGACCTTTGCCCACTCACTCAATGTATCTATGTTCCTCTGCAAAGTTTCACAGTCATCTGCACACTTTGCTCTGCCACTCATCTTAGTGTCATCTGCAAACTTTGACACCCTACACGTGGTCCCCAACTCCAAATCATCTATATAAATTGTAAATAATTGCGGTCCCAACACCGATCCCTGAGGCACACCACTGGTGACTGATTGCCAACCAGAATAGCACTCATTTATCCCCATTCTCTGCTTCCTGTTAGTCAACCAATCCTCTATCCATGCTAATACTTTACCCCTAACGCCATGCATCCTTATCTTATGCAGCAGCCTCTTGTGCGGCACCTTGTCGAAGGCCTTTTGGAAATCTAGGTACACCACATCCACTGGGTTCCCATTGTCCACCTTGCTCGTAATGTCATCATAGAATTCCAAAAGATTTGTTAAGCATGACCTGCCCTTCATGAACCCATGCTGCATCTGCCCAACGGGACAATTTCTATCGAGATGCCCTGCTATTTCTTCCTTGATAATAGACTCAAGCATCTTCCCCATGACAGAGGTAAGCTAATCGGTCTATAATTCCCCACCTTTTGATGCCAGATGGAGGGAGGTGGATGGAGAGCGGGAGGGAGAGAGGGGGAGTGGGAAGGGAAGGAGAGAGAGAAAGAGGGGGAGAGAGAGAGAGAGGGGGGAGGGAGGGGGAGAGAGAGGATGGGAGGGAGGGGAAGAGAGAGAGGGAGGGAGGAGGAGAGAGAGAGGGAGGGAGGGGAGAGTGGGAGCGGGAGAGGGGGGGAGAGAGGGAGGGGGAGGGAGGGGGAATGAGAGTGGGAGGAAGGGGGAATGAGAGAGGGAGGGGGAATGAGAGAGGGAGGTAGGGGGATGGAGGGAGGGAGGGGGAGGGAGAGAGGGAGGCTGAGGGAGGTAGGGAAGGAGGGAGAATGGGAGGGAGGGAGGGGAAGAGAGAGTGGGAGGGAGGGGAGAGTGGGAGCGGGAGAGGGGGGAGAGAGGGAGGGGGGAAAGGGGGAGGAGGGAGGGAGGGAGGAAGAGAGAGGGAGCGAGGGGGAATGAGAGAGAGAGGGTTGGGAAATGAGAGAGGGAGGGGGGGAGAGTGAGGAGAGAGGGAGGGAGAGACGAGACCCGGGTGTTCTCGTATACCAGTCACTGATGGTAAGCACGCAGGTGCAACAGGCGGTAAAAAGGGCAAATGGTATGTTGGCCTTCATAGTGAGAGGATTCGAGTACAGGAACAGGGGTGTCTTGCTGCAATTATACAGGGCCTTGGTGAGGCCACACCTGGAATATTGTGTGCAGTTTTGGTCGCCTTATCTGAGGAAGGATGTTCTTGCTATAGAGGGAGTGCAGTGAAGGTTTACCAGACTGATTCCTGGGATGGCGGGATTGATGTATGAGGAGAGATTGAGTCGATTACAATTATATTCGTTGGAGTTTAGAAGAGTGAGGGGGTATCTCATAGAAACCTATAAAATTCTAACAGGACTTGACAGGGTAGATGCAGGAAGGATGTTCCCGATAGTGGGGGAGTACAGAACCAGGAGTCATAGTCTAAGGATACGGGGTAAACCTTTCAGGACTGAGATGAGGAGAAATTTCTTCACCCAGAGAGTTGTGAGCCTGTGGAATTCACTACCGCAGAAAGTAGTTGAGGCTAAAACATTGTATGTTTTCAAGAAGGAGTTAAATATAGCTCTTGGGGCGAAAGGGATTGAAGATAAATTGTTATGCTTCTCATCCGTTCGTACACATGAAAAATGGATGCAAGGCATACCAATTTCTACGCTACAGAGTGTGAATAAACTTCACTGGGCATTCACAAGGCTTAGTGGGAGTGATAACAGATGGCTGATTGCATGCAAAAGCATCAGAGAGTCTTTCACATCATGAGGCTGTGAATAAAGGAACAGTTCCAGGATAAGAGGAGACTGAAGCATCTCATGCTTTCTGGGGGATACTTCAAGGAAATAAAATTTTGTCTGCATTAAGGGCACAATTAGTGTCAACAGTACACATTGATTTAACTTAACTTTGGGAAGAGCTATTTCTAAGCTCTCTTGCTTTGACTGGCCTGATCAGGTCATTAAACTTGTTTCTGTTTTAATTAGCATTTTAAGGCATTTCGAATGTGGCACTCAATGCCTTTACTGTCTTTTTCCATTGGGCCTGGATGATTGCCATTGCAGATTTTCTTTCCTTTGTACCTAAAATTCTTACAGATTGTGCCCATACCCCTGTTAACAGGACATCCATTGGTGTCTTGGTAAACTTAGAGGCTAGGTGGCCCGATAAACCTACCCCTGTCATATTGATGATCAAATTGCCTAAAATGGCTGCCCTTATACTTCCTGCTTTTGCAGTCATTTAAATGCTGCAAGAACAATTTTCCTCCCACCTAGAGACTGGCTCCAAATAGACAACACAATGGGCAGGATCATATAAGATTTTAAGGGGGCTTGACAGAGTAGATGCTGAGAAGATGTTTCCACTAGTGGGGGAATTTCGAACTAGAGGACATAGTTACAGAATAAGGGGGCACACATTTAAAACTAAGATGCAAAAGAATTTCTTCTCTCAGAGGGTGGTGATTCTCTGGAATTCTCTGCCTCAGAGAGTTGTGGAGGCTAGGTCACTAAATGTATTTAAGGAGGAGGTAGATAGATTTTTGAAATCTCGGGGAGTCGACGGTTAGGCAGAGCAGGCCCAAAAGAGTTGAGGCCTGGGTCAGATCAGCCATGATCTTGTTGAATGGCGGGGCAGGCTTGAGGGGCTGAATGGCCTACTCCTGTTCCTATTTCTTATGTGAGTGCCAGTAAGGGATCGGTGCGGGGACTTTTGCTGTTTGTACTGTACATTAATGATTTAAATGTGAATATAGGAGGTATGATCAGTAAGTTTGCAGATGACACTAAAATTGGTGGCGTCATAAATAGTGAGGAGGAAAGCCTTAGATTACAGGACAATATAGATGGGCCGGTAAGATGGGCGGAGCAGTGGCAAATGGAATTTAATCCTGAGAAGTGTGAGGTGATGCATTTTGGGAGGACAAACAAGGCAAGGGAATATGCAGTGGATGGTACGTCCCTAGGAAGTACAGAGGGTCAGAGGGACCTTGGTGTACTTGTCCATAAATCACCGAAGGCAGTAGTACAGATACATAAGATGGTTAGGAAGGCATAAGGGATACTTGCCTTTATTAGCCGAGGCATAGAATATAAGAGCAGGGAGGTTATGATGGAGCCGTATAAAATGCTAGTTAGGCCACAGCTGGAGTACTGTGTCATAGACAGACACAGCACTGAAACAGGCCCTTCGGCCCACCGAGTCTGTGCTGACCAACAACCACCCATTTATACTAATCCTACATTACTCCCATATTCCCTACCACATCCCCAAATTCTCCTACCACCTACCTACACTAGGGGCAATTTACAATGGTCAATTTGCCTATCAACCTGCAAGTCATTGGCTGTGGGAGGAAACTGGAGCACCTGGCAGAAATCCACGCAGTCACAGGAAGAACTTACAAACTCCGCACAGGCAGTACCCAGAACTGAACCCAGGTCACTGGAGCTGTGAGGCTGTGGTGCTAACCACTGTGCCACCCCAGCACCCCTGTGAACAGGTCTGGTCGCCACACTATTAGAAGGATGTGATTGCACTGGAGCGGGTGCAAAGGAGATTCACTAGGATGTTGCCTGGGCTGCAGCATTTCAGCTATGGGGAGAGACTGGATAGGCTAGGGTTATTTTCCTTAGAGCGGAGAAGGCTGAGGGGGGACCTGATTGAGGTATGCAAAATTATGAGAGGCATTGATAGGATTGATAGGAAGAAACTTTTTCCCTTAGCGGAGGGTTCAATAACCAGGGGGCATAGATTTAAAGTAAATGGCAGGAGTTTTAGAGGGGATTTGAGGAAAAGATTTTCACCCAGAGGGTGGTTGGAATTTGGAACACACTGCCTGAAGGGGTGGTAGAGGCAGGAACCCCCACAACATTTAAGAAGTATTTAGATGAGCACTTGAAATGCCATGACATACAAGGCTACGGGCCAGGTGCTGGAAAATGGGAATAGAATAGATAGGTGCTTAATGGCTTGTACAGACACGATGGGCCGAAGGGCCTGTTTCTGTGCTGTATAACTCTATGACTCTATGATTAATGGGGGTGTTGTGCATTGAACGAGAGGTTGGTGGAAAGGAGATGTCATGTGAAGATACATTCCCTTGACTATGCAAGTGAGGTCATTAGACGTCTAGTGGCATCGATGCCAGGTCTCAGGTCCAGACTCCAAGAGTTGACCTCCCTGGCCATCTGCTCTCACTCCCTTCTGAGGGTGATCCTTGAGGGCATCCTTGCCCTTATTCTCTCTTTCCTCCTGTGCACCTCCACCATTGATACCTCCAGTGCTGCATCCATCACTCTGCAACTCTCTTCCTGTCCTGAATGTTCACTGTGCATCATTTAAATTACAGTGATACTCTTCAGTGCAGTTTCCATTTAATTGGGACATCTGCCTTTCAGAAGAGCAGGTTGGTTGCACTACACTGGGCTCTCCTGCTGAGTACAGAGGCAGCGGCAGTGTTAAGAAGAAGACAGCAGCACGAGACCCACTCGGCCTGATACTGCAAGCATGCAGATAAGATGGGTATACCAAATTTGCAAGCTGTCCACCTCGATCTGAACAGGCATGGACAGGTTAAAAATCTTGACTCTCGCACCCAAAAAAATGGGGTAATTCAATTTTTAACCCAACATATGTACCTTTAATCTGGCCTATGTTGTCTGCAATCTTGCTGTGTATACACTGTAATTATTGAAATAAGGGGTTTACTTGATTTTCCACCAGCACTTTGACAAGGATAACACTGTTTTCCAACTGCCATTCAGGAAATATTTACAGATTGTTTCTAGAGCGCTATCTTGTAAACATCTTGCCAAATGCTTAAAGTCAACCATTGGGGCCAAAGAAATACTGGGACAAAGAAATTCGACAGTATCTGTAAACAGGCACAGGAATCGTGATGCGCAATTAATCCACGCCCATTGTTTGATGCAGGTCGCAAGCGAATTGCATGCTGCTTGCTTGCTGTAGTGTGTAGACAGCGCTAAGCATGCTGTTGAGCGGTTGCACGCCTGAGCAGGGGTGCTAAATCATGGCAACCTAGCACAAGTTCAAGCGAGCCTGAATGATTGAGGACCTGCCTGCACTTCTTAAAGGGAGGGTGCATTTTAGCTAGAGCAGATGCTGGAAGCTATAGTAAAACTGAGTTTAACCTGAGAAAAACTGGTATAACATGGCAGAGAATGGGTTCCAACATTTTATGATGCTGCATAGGAGGCCTTTGTCAAGGAAGTGCAGAAGAGGAGAGATAGCAATAACAACTACATGTATTTACACATCACCTATTAACATAATAAAATGTCCCTGGGCATTGTACAGGAGCATTATAGAGCAGAATTTGATGCCAAGCCACATAAGGTGATATTAGGGCATATGCCCAAAAGCTTAGTCAAAGAAGTAGGTTTTAAGGAGCATCTTAAAAGAGGAAAGAAAGATAGTGAGGAGTGCGGGGTGAAGGATTTATGGAGGGAATTCCAGAGCTTAGGGCTTAGGCAGTAAAGAAATGGCCACCAATGGTAGAGGAATTAAAATTGAGTTGCTCAAGAGGCTAGAATTAGAGGAACTCCGATATCTCAGATGGTCATGGGGCTGGAGGAGATTACGAAAATAAGGAGGGGGCAGATCACGGAGGGATTTGAAAACAAGGATGACAATTTTAAAATCAAAACGCTGCTTAACCAGGAGTCAATATAGGTCAGCAAGCACAGAGGTGATGGATGAATGGGAGTTGGTGCAGGCTGCAGAATTTTGGATGACCTCCAGTTTACGATGGGTAGAACATGGAGACTGGCATTGGAATAGTCAAGTCTAGAGGTAACGAAGGCATGGATAAGGGTTTCAGCAGCAGATGAGCTAAAGCAGGGGTGGAGTCAAGCAACGTTAAGTAGATGTAGTGATGGTGCAGATATGTGGTCAGAAACTCAATATGAGTCAAATATGGTTCCAAAGTTGTGAACAGAAGGTTCAGTCTCAGATAATTGCCAGGAAGAGAGATGGAGTCGGTAGCTAGGGAACAGATATTGTCACGGGGATCAAAGATAATGGCTTCGATCTTCCCAATATTTAACTGGAGGAGATTACAATATTGGATGTCGGACAAGCAGTCTGATAACAATCTGCAAGGAGCCAAGAGGCCCTCCAAACTCTCAGAAGACAGTGGGGATAGCTATGATGGTCAATGCCAAAAGTTTAAGGACCTGGATACAGTGCTGCAAAAAGTTCAATTACCTCACATGAGTGGTCAAAGTTAGTAAGTGCAGCTTGAAAAGCTATATCCCACCAACTGCGCTGCTAGCCTCACACACTGCTTAATTCACACCCCCCCAACTCTCACCAAAAATCTCCATCAATCACAACTCAAAACTACCATTCATACCTTCACCTCACTTTCACACACTGCTGCAAGCCTCACATCCACATCTTACAGCTTGCACACATTGCCAGCCACATCACCCAAATGCAATTCACCACACTCACTGTCACACTTCCCTCTCTCTTGCAGGACAAAGTAGCACATAAGCAGAGGCAGTGGCACATAACCGGCGGAGGACAGGCATGGCTGCACGTCCTTAACCCTAAGGAGGAGATGGCGTTTGCCATCACTGGAACAGCCATGACTGAGGCTGTGGCAGCAGGCTGAAACCATTGAAGATGATGGTATGCTCAAACTTAATCTTCCTTCTCGCATTCCGCTTCCCCCTCATCACACAAATCTCTTCAGATTTACAAACTGCAGATGGTGTAAGCATGCACCTCCTGCTTTCCCCCCTCCCCTTACCACAACCCCATCCTTGTGCCTTTCTAATACCCAAGAACGCAAACTGGCCAGACAGTGGTGGAAGAGAAAGAGGTGGAGGAGTAGGAAGACAGTGATGATGAAGAATCATCATCATCATCACTCATAAGAACTTAAGAAATAGGAGCAGGAGTAGGTCATTCAGGCCTTCGAGCCTGCTCTACTATTCTACAAGTTCATGGCTGATATTCTACCTCAACTCCACATTCCCACACTATCCCCATATCCCTTGATTCCCATAGTATCCAAAAATATATTGATTTCTGTCTTGAATATACTCAACAATTAAGCGTCTGCAGCTTTCGGGGGTAGAGAATTCCAAAGATTCACATCCCTAAAAGTTAAAAAATATCTCATCTCAGCCCGAAATGATCGACCCCTTATCCTGAGGCTGTGCCCCCATGTTCTAGATTCCCCACCTAGGATAAACAACCTCTCATTACCTGGTCAAGCCCCTTCAGAATACTCGAAAGTGATCGAATGGTCTGCTCATTCATTTTTCATGTGGCAGCATGGCTTTTGTTACATGTAGTCTGCTCATGTGGGTTGTGCAGCAGAGTCATGAGCAATGTGGTCAGCAGATGGTCCTTGTCAACCTCACAGCTCCAGCGACCTGGGTTCAATTCTGGGTACTGCCTGTGTGGAGTTTGCAAGTTCTCCCTGTGTCTGCGTGGGTTTCCTCCGGGTGCTCCGGTTTCCTCCCACATGCCAAAGACTTGCAGGTTGATAGGTAAATTGGCCATTATAAGTTGACCCTAGTATAAGTAGGTGGTAGGGAAATATAGGGACAGGTGGGGATGTGGTAGGAATATGGAATTAGTGTAGGATTAGTATAAATGGGTGGTTGATGGTCGGCACAGACTCAGTGGGCCGAAGGGCCTGTTTCAGTGCTGTATCTCTAAACCAAACCAACAGGCACCTTCTGGTTTGTTGTGGTGGATGTAGATCGTACAGCAGACTGCCACAGAATAAAAGCATCAAAATTGCTTCCAGGATACTGAGCAGGATACCGGCTTGCTGTGCTGAGTACCAGCTGGACTTTGAGGGCACGGATTCCCTTCTGGTTGTGATCCATCTCTGAATTTACATGCTTTTTTTTATTCGTTCATGGGATATGGGCATTGCTGGCTGGGCTAGCATTTATTGCCCATCCCTAATTGCCCTTGAGAAGGTGGTGTTGAGCTGACTTCTTGAACCGCTGCAGGTACACCCGCAGTGCTGTTAGGAAGGGAGTTCCAGGATTTTGACCCAGCAACAGTGAAGGAACAGCGATATAGTTCCAAGTCAGGATGTGCGGCTTGGAGGGGAACTTGCAGGTGATGGTGTTCCCATGCATCCGCTGCCCTTGTCCTCCTAGGTGATAGAGATCATGGGTTTGGAAGGTGCTGTCGAAGGAGCCTCGGTGAGTTGCTGCAGTGCATCTTGCTGTCACTATGTCAGTGATGAAGGGAGTGAGTGTTGAAGGTGCTGGATGGGGTGCCAATCAAGTGAGCTGCTTTGTCATGGATAGTATTGAGCTTCTTGAGTGTTGTTGGAGGTGCACCCATCCAGGCAAGTGGACAGCATTCCATCACACGCCTGACTTGTGCCTTGTAGATGGTGAACAGGCATTGGGGAGACAGTAGGTGAGTTACTCGCAGCACAATTCCGAGCATCTGACCTGCTCTTGTAGTCACAGTATTTAAGTGACTAGTCCAGTTCAGTTTCTAGTCAATGGTAACCCCCAGGATGTTGATAGTGGGGGATTCAGTGATGGTAATGCCATTGAACATTAAGGGGAATCACAGAATAATACAGCGCAGAAGAGGCCCTTCGGCCCATCGAGTCTGCACCGATGCATTAAAGACACCTGACCTGTCTACCTAATCCCATTTGCCAACACTTGGCCCATAGTCTTGAATGTTATGATGTGCCAAGTGCTCATCCAGGTACTTTTTAAAGGATGTGAGGCAACCCGTCTCTACCACCCTCCCAGGCAGTGCATTCCACACTGTCACCACGCTCTGGGTAAAAAAGTTCTTCCTCAAATCCCCCTTAAACCTCCTGCCCCTCACCTTAAACTTGTGTCCCCTAGTAACTGACCCTTCAACTAAGGGGAACAGCTGCTCCCTTTCCACCCTTTCCATGCCCCTCATAATCTTGTACACCTCGATCAGGTCACCCCTCAGGTCAGGGAGATGGTTAGATTTTCTCGTTTGAGATGTTCATTGCCTGGCACTTGTGTGTCGTGAATGTTACTTGCCAATTATCAGCCAAGCCTGGTTGTTGTCCAAGTCTTGCTGCATTTGGACATAGGCTGCTTCATTATCTGAGGTGTCGCAAATGCTGCTGAACATTGTGCAATCATCAGTAAACATCCCCCACTTCTGACCCTATGATGGCGAGAAGGTCATTGATAAAGCAGCTGAAGATGGCTGGGCCTAGGACACTATCCTGAGGAACTCCTGCAGTGATGTCCTGGGACTGAGATGATTGATCTCCAACAAACACAACCATCTTCCTTTGCGCTAGGTATGACTCCAAACAGTGGAGAGTATTCCTCCTGATTCCCATTGACTCCAGTTTTGCTAGGGCTCCTTGATGCCATACTCGGTCAAATGCTGCCTTGATGTCAAGGGCAGTCACTCTCACCTCACCTCTAGAGTTCAGCTCTTTTGTCCATGTTTGGACAAAGGCTGTAATGAGGTCAGGAGCTGTCTGGCCCTGGCGGAACCCAAACTGAGCTTCAATGAGCAGGTTATTGCTGAGCAAATGCCGCTTGATAGCAATGCTGCAGGACAGACCCAGGGATGGTGATGGTGGTGACTGCAACCAATGTGCATGCAGTCAATGCAGTACACCACAGGGAAGCCTGCAATCAGGTGAAGAAATGTGCTTGCTTCACCTGCTCCTGCTGAGAGCATTTCTCCCCTTCCTCTTCCTGCCTCAGCTTGTCCTCTTCTGTGACTCCTTTGCTCATTGTCTCTGTCATTCTGTAGGCCAAGGGGATGCAGACAACTCCACCCATGTCTGGAAGCAAGTGGTCTGTACAGAATCCTTGAAGTCAGGGCCAGGCCTTCACCACGTACCACACACTGTAGACTTCAGAAACATTAAATAGCAGTACTGTCCCACCAAACACTTCTATTAACTCAGCAGCAGTCAGGAAAAATCAATCAGCAACTAACCCGTTGTTACAACCAGGTGAGAAGGAGTCTAGGGGTTCCCTCTCAGCCTTTGCCTGGTTTAACATCCTGTTTTAGCTCCCCATTACTGAATCCTTGTTCAACGCTTTCCATTTATAAGGCAAAAAAATCAAAGGGAAAAGCTTGAGGCAATAGATGGGTTTCTATTTTACTGTTTTTTGAGTTTGCTGTGAAGTCTTTAGTTGCCAGTCAGACTTGCAATTCGTTGGGGCCCAGTGCACGCTTCAACTTGTTTTGCGGTCGGAGTTTTTTTTCTCCTGAGGTTTACGTGTCTTCCATGGATCCGGTGGCTTGGGAGAAAGAAAGAGAGAGAGCGGCTTCCTCACTCCAGTTTCCAGTTTAAACAGCCTTCTGAATTCAAACTGTCCTGTGGCTAGTTCAAAAAACAAAGTGATTCCTGACAACGCAGCCGGCCACTGGTGTCATCAGGCAGTGCCACGGTGCGCACATGTGCAGACGGGCTCCTGCTCTCTGCACATGCACTGCATTCCAACTTGCCAGGACTGGTTAGCGCATGCGCCGATGACGTCATCGGGTGACGTGTGCATCTTCCGGCAACGCGCCTGGTCAGCCTCTGCGCATGCGCTTTACGCGTACAGCAATGCAACGCCAACGGGTATTCCCGCATGCGTCAACCTTCGGATATTCACGCATGTGTCAAGCTTCGGCGCGAGTTTCTAAAAGTGGAAGGAGGAGAGGTTTCGTCGGGCATTTTATCGCAATTATTTAGTCGTTCTGGAGATTTCAGTCTGCTTCATTTTTATTAGAGAAGATTGTTCTAAGGTAAGTTGCTCTGCTATTGTAAGTTGCTCTGAAAACATTTCCATTGTCTGGGACACTGCATGTGCTCCAGTCCACTGCACTGCACTAAAATCCTTTCCATTGTCTGGGGCTGTGTACAGGCAGTACATATGCTCCAGACCAGCGAACAGCTTTCCATCTAAACGGTCACTTTCATTTCTGTAATGTTTCTATGGAGTGCCTTCTGTATTTCTTATCTCATTTCATGTTTCCCTTGTGGTCCTTTAATAGCCTTCCTGAACTGCAAACGTCGATGATGGCTACTTCAGTAGATTCCACAGAGCAGTTCCTTGCCACTTTCACAACCCAGGAGTTCGAGAGTGATGATGACTTCAGCAGTAAACTGGAGATGTTTCAACAAGTAGCATGGTCTGCAGGCACTTCCTGTGATGTGCCTTGTTATGTTTTACTGTGTTAACAATGCTGTTTAAATGCGCTTTGATTTTGTGTTTACAGGCAACGGGGAGTCTATTTTAAAAAGTGAGCACCCATATGCTTGAGAGGGAGAACAAGAGACGGCGAATCGAAATTCCCATCTGCTTTAAGTATGCCTCGGTGAGGCTGTGCTGTGTACACTATGGACAGCCATGCATCCGTTCTACTGGGGTGAGACCAAATCAGAGGTAGGTGCTGCGGTCATTACATTTCCACTTATGTAGCGTGTCAGTCCTGTAATGCTGTTCCTTGATGCGCATTGAATCAAGATTAGATTTGCAATATCAATACATCTCGTCAGTGAGATCCTGTGCCCACAAAGCCCCCCCCTCCTAGGGTCAGCTTAAGTGTCTACGGACTGCCTTTGTTGTGATTTCCTGGATGGAGCAATGGCTAGTCGACCACCTCTGCGCAACCTCCTCTGCACTGCGAAACAGGTGCGCACCAGCTTTTGGGACCTTGTCATGGTGCGCATGTAAACTGCTGCCAACAACACACCTGGGGATGGCTGAAGTTTTGGTGAGGGCATGACGAACTTGGGCGTGCTCTTGAATGTCTGTGTAACTTTGCAGGTATCTTGCCCTGGGCTGTGAGGTCTTCATCAGTGTGAAATTCAATACGAGCAAGAAAAAACTGTGTGTCAGCTCCTACCATCTTGTATATACCGGTCATGTTTTGGATCCAGAATGTTTACGCTTCTAAGCAGGAAGACGACAACTGAACCAGGGTGAAAGGCAGAAGGTAGAAGAGTTGGTCAAGCTGCAGGCTGGGAACAAACAACTGAAGGATTACATCGAGCGTTCATTCAACAAGATCGTGACCCTTAGTGACATTAGAAATGTAAAGTCCCAGCTCAAAACAGGGGATGACAACATGGATGCACTGTGTGATACGCTGGAGAAGATTCAGCAGGACGGGGCCATGGTGCGGGTTGGCCTGCAGGGAAGCAACATCCTCTATATTGCCTTCATGACACCAGCCATGAAGGCCCACCTGCAGGCCTTTCCTGAACTGCTGTTCATGCACGGAACGTACAAAGTGAACAAATGCGCTACCCTCTGGACCAGGTGATGGTGCAGGACAATGTTGGTAGGGGTAGGGCTGTGTTCTATGCCACGGTGAGGAATGAGACGGCTCAGATGCTGGACGAGATTGTGGGTGCTTTTGTCGATTTCATGGGATCCAGCGCCTGCCGCGTGAAATCAGCCAATGGTGGATAAAGACATCAATGAGATCAATGCGATCAGGAAGCATCTCCCAGCTGCAACGGTTCTCCTCTGTCAGTTCCATGTGATGCAGAGCATGAGGAGGAAGATCAGCAGCTCCCCATTGAATGGTGAATGAGGGATCAGTTGTTTATGATCTGCAAGGAAATGGTTCATGCACCTTTGGAGGACAAGATCACAAGTTGCGTAGAAAGGATTGGACACCTCTACCCACCCCTGCAGGGCTATCTGCTTACAAACTGTATTCCACAGAAGGAGGTGTGGGCATCATGTTCACGCGGTAAAGTCCTAATGTTTGGGAACAACACCAACAATCGCATTGAGTCAGAGAATGGCAAGATAAAGCACCTGCTCCACTCCTCCTCATCCATGAAGGAATGCATCTCAGCGCTGATCTTCCACAGTAGTGTCCTGGATTGGGAGTGCTCCTATTCCACATTCCTGCAGGGAGCCTCTTTCAAACGCATCGCAGAGGCACCAGCAGATCTACAATCATTTTACACAGGATTCACCAGTCACGCTGTGAAGCTGATGCATCAGGATCATAGCCACATTCATTGAGTAAATGTCAAGCAGCAGGACAAAGGCACAGTGACTGTGATTTCTGGTGCCAAACAGTACACACTGCAGATACATGATGGCCAGGCTACCTGCAGCTGCATCTTCTCCATTCAGACTTTGTTGCCCTGCAAACATGCTATTGTTGTGCAGAGGCATCTCGGTCTGTCTTTGGAGAGGCTTGCCCCCAACTGCCTCTGGCGTGCATCTCAGACACCCTCGAGGACAGGCATGGCTGCTGCCATTGTGATTACAGAGGAACAGCCAAGGCCCCTCAGCTACAATGAAAGATACCGCTTGCAATACCGCTTGATATCAATTGTATCAGCTACAACAGGCCATTCTGCAGAGTGGAACGGCATTATTCATGCAGAAACAGGACTGGGTGCGGCAACAGACTCTCCGCTGGCAGCAAGGACTGGCCGATGAGATGGAGCCAATTACTTTGCCCAACAATTGCCTGGAGGCACCTTTGGATGGAGGTGGCCATGAGCTGGACATCAGTCGCTTGCCACAATCCATGGATTCTGAGCGTTTCACCCCCTGGCCTAAAGAGCTGATGGACCATAGGTATGCTTGCCTGTTCACAGCTCAGCTTCCCCCACCTGCGGGACCCTCTCCTTGCTGTTCAGTCACACTGGCAGAGCCAATCACCGTGCCGATGGACACTGATATTCAGCCACCTGTTCCTGCACCCATCAGAGCAGTGTACATGGACAAACAGCCCCCTGTTTCCCCATCCACCCTTGAAACAACCATGCAGAGCCTTGTGAGACTCCACAATTGGCAGCTGCTGCCTGTCAAGCAGAGAGGGCGTCCAAAGGGGTCAAGTGCTTGGGGAACATTCAGCAAGAAGAGACTGAGCACTAAAAGAAACAAGCATGCCGTGTCCAGTGGTAGCACGAATGTGAATGCTCTTGCTGTGTACACAACAGGTGAGGTGGGAGTGCAGCCACACTGTTCTCCATCCCCAATGTTGCTTTAAGGCAAAGGTAGATAAGAGCGAAAGAAATGGAAGGTGATGCTGATAGTAGTAGGCAGGATTAAATGGGAGTGGATGGGAAGGCGCAGGAGTAGCATAACCACTAGCAGGGAACAGCTGGGCTAACTGGCCTGCTTTATGTTCATAGTCCAAAAGAAATGTGCTTCTTTTTCCAGCACCCTCACATCATTCATGTTTTCCCTGAGAGCAGCATTGAACCATCACGAGATAGGGGCAGTAACATCATCCTGACTCCTACACTGAGGTGGGTACTAAGTGATTCATTGGCGGTGTTATCAGTACATGCCTTTACTGCAGAACATAAAGCATGCTCAACAGTAATTTCATTGGAGGGAGGGAAGCTCTGACACTGATCTTCTATCCTTATTTCTTTTCATGTAAAACATGCCCTTGAGAAAACAATCCTTGAGACTTAAGGACGGCATTCAAGCAAGGGAGGCAGTGCAGGAGAGGACGCAAGGATGTGCTGATTCCTGCATCTGAGGTGGGGAATAAGTGCTTCATTGGCAATGTTATCAATTGGTGCCTTCATACAGAACTTAGAAAGCTGTGCACAACAGTAATTTCAGTGGATGGAGGGAGGGAAGCTCTGACACTGATTTTCTTTCTTTATTTCTTTTCATGTAAAGCATGCCATCGAGAAAACAATCCTTGAGACTTAAGGTCAGCATTCAAGCAACAAAGGCAACTGGATCATGCTGCGGAGCTTGTCACGATGTGGAAAGGAACCTTGCATTTATGGATGAAGTGGGAGCGCACATTGGGATGTGCTTGGGGAACATTCACCAGGAATAGACTGAGCTCAGACTCTTGTGACTTTGCCTTCTTCACATGGACAATACAGTAGTGGAATAGAGAGCCAAGTGTTCATTCACCGCAAGGCTCTCCAGGAACAATCTCTTTAGTTCTGCATAGCAGAGACTTGGCCTGTCTGTTTCACGGGAATGTTGGCGACACAACACTCATGTATCCATGCACAGCAATGCCTCGAATGCTTCATATACTTAATAAAATTTCTCAATAATTAAACACAAAATTGTTGAGGTTTTTGATGATATTTTCCCGACTTTGCAACTGCACTTCAGATATTCAACTGTGGTGTGGTCCTTGCGGTGGGGGGGGAGGTAGAGGGGGGTGAGGGGGTGGGGGGATTGGGGGGGGGAGAGGGGGAGATTGAGGGGGGAGAGGGGGAGGTAGAGGAGGGGTGGGGGGAGAGGGGGAAGTAGAGGGGGGGTAGGTGGGTGGGGGTGTAGTGGGAGGGAGTTAAATTCAGAACTGCCTGAAGAGGGGGATGCAAAAGGCAGGGACCCAATGCCTGCAGTACAGTTGAGAAGTAGGGGAGAGAACGGCTGGATGGGGGATCTGCAGCTGGAGGGAACGGTTGGATGGCAGGGGCCGGAAGTGAGAGGCAGTAGAGAGCCACGGGGAGCAAGCGGCCGAAGACCTTGGTGTCGCCGGGTGCGGGGACCGGCCTGTACGACTTTTGCTGTTGCAAATTTATGGCGCATGTGCAGAAAATGCACTCCTCCTCCCTCCCCTCCTCTTTCCGGCCACTCTGTTCCCCCCTTGCCGCTCTCTCCGGCTGCTCCGCTCCCCACCCCCCGTCGCTGCTCTCTCCGGCCGCTCCGCTCCACTTACCCCCTCGCTGCTCTCTCTGGCCGCTCTGCGCATATGCTCGCATGTGCCACTGCAGCGCCACCTAGCGGTAGCGTTGCCAGAAAATGCAGCCTTCAAAAAAACCTGGACCAGCCAATTAGTCATGTGACCACCTGGCTCTGTGGATTGTATCATCTTAGCAGGGCCTGGAGTGTGCTTCCTTATACCTTCAATGTCTGGTGATCAAAGTCCATTGTGGGTTAAGTGGACCAGGGAATAGTCCTTTGTCTCCACAAGCACTGTCTGTTAGTATGCAAATGTCCTTCCAACCAAGTCCTTTCTTCACTCCAGCAACAGTTTAAAATCAATGCTCATATGACAAAATTAATATGACTCATTCTTGGCAGGTGGGGGTCTGCATCACACCTGAAATAGTTGAATATGCCTGAAAATCATGCTGGTGGGGCATCTTCCCTGCTGATGAATGTGTATTCATTTGTGTGGGGTTAAGAGACGGCATTAGTTTGAACTTGAGCTCCAAATGGCCATGCTGACATCAAATCATTGTGTAGGTCATAATAAAAGCAAAATACTGCTGATGCTAGAAATCTGAAATAAAAACAAGAAATGCTGGAAATACTCAGCAGGTCTGGCAGCATCTGTGGAGAGAGAAGCAGAGTTAACGTTTCGGGTCAGTGACCCTTCTTCAGAACTGGCAAATATTAGAAATGTCAAAGGTTAAAAGCAAGTGAAGCGGGGGGTGGGGCAAGAGATAACAAAGGAAAAGTTGTCGATTGTACAAGGCCACATAGCTGACCAAAAGGTCATGGAGCAAAGGCAAACAGTATGTTAATGGTGTGTTGAAAGACAAAGCATTAGTACAGATAGGGTGTTAACGGACTGAAGATTGAACAGCAGCAAGTACAAACATGAAAAAAAAACAGTGGGTAAGCAAATTGAACAAACTAAGATGAAATGAAATAAACATACAAAAAAAATTGTAAAAAATGCAAAAAAGAAAAAATAACTAAAAATAAAAGTAAAATGGGGGGCCTGTCATGCTCTGAAATTATTGAATTCAATGTTCAGTCCGGCAGGCTGTAGTGTGCCTAATCAGTAAATGAGATGCTGTTCCTCGAGTTGATGTTCACTGGAACACTGCAGCAAGCCCAGGATAGAGATGTGAGCATGAGAGCAGGGGACAGTGTTGAAATGGCAAGCAACCGGAAGCTCAGGGTCCTGTTTGCGGACTGAGCGGAGGTGTTCCGCAAAGCAGTCACCCAGTCTGCGTTAGGTCTCCCCAATGTAGAGGAGACCACATTGTGAGCAGCGAATACAGTATACTACATTGAAAGAAGTACAAGTAAATCGTTGCTTCACCTGAAAGGAGTGTTTGGGGCCTGGGATAATGAGGCAAGAGGAGGTAAATGAGCAGGTATTACACCTCCTGCGATTGCAGGGGAAGGTGCCATGGGAAGGGGACGAGGTGGTGGGGGTAATGGAGGAGTGGACCAGGGTGTCGCGGAGGGAACGATCCCTTCGGAATGCTGACAGGGGAAGGGAGGGGAAGATGCGTTTGGTAGTGGCATCACGCTGGAGGTGGCGGAAATGGCGGAGGATGATCCTTTGGATATGGAGGCTGATGGGGTGGAAAGTGAGGACAAGGGGAACCCTGTCACGGTTCTGGGAGGGAGGGGAAAGGGTGAGGGTAGAGGTGCGGGAAATGGGCCGGACACGGTTGAGGGCCCTGCCAACAACAGTGGGGGGGAATCCTCGGTTGAGGAAAAAGGAGGTCATATCAGAAGCACCGTCATAGAAGGTAGCATCATCAGAGCAGATGCGTCAGAGACGGAGAAACTGGGAGAATGGAATGGAGTCCTTACAGGAGGTAGGGTGTGAAGCAGTGTAGTCGAGGTAGCTGTGGGAGTCGGTGGGCTTATAATGGATATGAGTCGACAACCTATTCCCAGAGATGGAGACAGAGAAGTCGAGGAAGGGAAGGGAAGTGTCAGAGATGGACCGTGTAAAGGTGAGAGAAGGGTGGAAATTGGAAGCAAAGTTGATAAAGTTTTCTAGTTCGGGGCGGGAGGCAAAATGGCACCCATGCCAGCGCAAAAACTGACACAATGGGGGAAATTTTATGGGCCTTGCAAGAGTAGCTTTGGTGGTGCATGGAATACTTTATTCAGGTGAGAGTTGTTTTCTCGGATTTCCGACGGTGGGATTTTTTTTATCGCAATTAAGTCAGCAGCGCATTTGTGGCGGTCCAGGGATCCCCCCCCCCCCGCAGGATGGTGGATTGCAGCTTTGCATGCATTACCATACCACGAATACTCATTACCCTACACTTAGTTCAAATTAAGTCCTACCTGCCAGACTGAGTTAACAACGAGCAGTATTCCCATACCACCAGTTCACGTTCGTTTGAACATGGCATGCAACTGTTGGTTTTGTGCAGTTGTGTCTGAGGTCACTGTTTTTCTTTCTTGAATCCATCAGAACAAGGAAGGCTCCAGGCTCGGCACCAGCAAGAGCAATTTTTCTCAGGAGATGGTGGCAAAGGCATGAGGGAGTGCAGAAGGAGGAGTAGGGGAGGGTACTCAGGGAGGAAGGGTGGGGTGATCAAGGGGTGGTACTTGGGGAGGACAAAGGGTGGGGTGATTGGATGCATGGAGCAGCAGGGGAGGACAAAAGGTGGGATGATCGGGTACATGGAGGAGCAGGAGAAGGAGGAGGGGAGGACGGGGGGCTGACTGGGTACATGGAAGAGCAGGGGATGGTACTCGATGAGGACAGGGTGGGGTGATTGGGTGCATGGAGGAGCGGGGAGGGTGGAGGGGAGAACAAAGAGTGAGGTGATCGGGTGCATGGAAGATCATGGGAGGGAGGAGGGGAAGGTCCAGGGTGTGTAGTGGTTGTTATTGCTGCTGAAGCTGGATGTGGGCAGCACCGGGGATGGTGGGTTGATTTGAGCATTACAGACAACAGATGTCATGAGGAGCCTAAAGGGCAGTCAACCTCAGTGACCTGTGGATCGAATTCAGGGCACAGCTGGCAGAGAGCACGATCACAGTCAATGGGGGCAAATGGTTTCTGTAGGAGGGGAAGGTTGAGATTTAGGGTTGGGTACTCTACGGTATCATAGGGAAGGCAATAATATTAAGGTGGATTTCAGGAAGATTGAGGGTCAGTGTGAGCATCTTGATGGTCATGGGAGTAAGAAAGTGGGGGAGGGATGGCATAAATAAATTGATTGTGACACTGTCCAAGGTTATGGGGGGAGGTTCAATGGTAATTGAGGGAAGGATTAATGTTACATTGGATGGGTCAAAGGTGATGGGTGCAGGCTGGAAGGTGGCAGGAGGAGGTTGGAAGGTGGAGAGACATGCCTTAAATTGTACATGCACCATTTTCTCAAACGATAATGCCAACCACATGGGCACTCAAGGATTGGAAAGCGAGTGAGAGGACACAAATGATGGTGGGTGGGTTCTCAACCTAGCTGCATTTCTAAGGCACAGAAAAGAGTACTGCTTATTGCCTTGGTGTTTCAGCTGACTGGCAACAGAAGGCTGAACTGGAAAGCTCTGCTCATTTCATTATTTGCAAAGCTGCCGCTACAAGGGTCGCATACACACAATTTGTCGACTACCACAGGAAGAAGAGCACAGGAATTGACTAGGGATGGCTCTTTTCCCTCAATGTATGATGTCTGAACCCGACCAACAGGCAGAACAAGGTGGTGAGGATGCTGCGAATGATAACATCCAGGGATGGCATTATTGAAGACGGGCACTGCCACGTCATCGCATCCTCAGCACAAGGACAAATTACCTTCATATGTCAGAATAGCAATGCCAGAGATGTCTAAGGATGTCATATGAAATGGTCACAGAAATTTGTAGGATCCTGCAGCAAGCCCTGCAACTGCTTGGGTTTGGTGGGAATCCAATGCCGGTTGCCCTCAAGGTGACTGCTGCACTCAGTCTTTTGGTTAGCGTGCCTTCCAGGGATCAACAGGCAACATATGGGGCACAGTTTGTGACCCATAGGCATATCAAAGAGGTGACCAGTGCCCTATTCCACCATGCCAATGATATCATCTCCTTACATGTAGACAAGGACAACCAGGCAGCAAAGTTGGCGGCCTTCAGCGCCATCGCTGGATTCCCCAAAGTGCAAGGAGTGATCGATTGCGCTCATGTGGCCATTACAGCTCCCTGGGACCAGCCTGCTGCATTTGTGAATCACAAAGGCTTCCACTCTTTAAATGTATAACTGGTTTGCGATCTCAGAAGAAGAAGAATGCAGGTCTGCGCACGTTTCCCATTGGGTTGTCACAACTCATACATTTTGAGGAAATCACAGCTGCCAGAAGTTTTTCATGAACCAGCCGAAGTGGCCGGCTGCATCCTGGGTGACAAGGGTTACCCCCTTTCTACATGGTTGATGGCACTAGTGTGGCATCCGCAAAGCACAGCTCAAGAGAGATACGATGCTGCTCATGCATCCAACATACCCATCATCGAACTCACCACTGGCATGCTGAAAATGTGCTTCTGCTGCCTTGACCGGTCTGGAGGGGCTCTTCAGAACGTGCTAGAAAGGATTTCACAAATAATCTTTGTCTGCTGTGCATTACACAACCTGGCAATTAGACGCAGCAACTTTCTGCAGGTGGAGGAATACCAGTCCTCCTCGGTTGAGGATGACTATGAAGAGGGTGACGAGGAGGACAACAATGCAAAGGATGCCATTATAGATATAAGGGCCATGGAGAGACATGCAAAGGACTTCAGGGAAAATCTAATATTTGCATTTTTCAAACAACAATAAGCCACTTCAAAAAGGAACATTGGGAGGAGAAAACAAACATTCTCCAAATATGTTCACATATGTTTGAGATCTTAATCATTGCTGTAATCAAAAAGGGCTCTTGTGACAACAGCACATGAACCTGCAGTGGCGATGCACCAAACAGCCTGTATGCTATCCACTTCATTAAAAGCGACCTGCATCTTCATTGAAAATATTGTACCGCATCAAGGCATTAACCACACACATAGGAAGCTACAACATTGCATAACTTTGATGTGACCGACAGATCTAATCTTCTCTGGGCTATGAGGGAACCGAGAATGCAACAAGGCAAGGAAAATAAGGGTGTGACTGCAGAACCACAAATGGAAGGCACATTGGTAGATTTACAATTGAAAAATATGCAGACTAAAAACGGCCATCATTGAGAACCGAAGGCTAACATCAAAATGACAAATGGACACTGGCAAATTTCTAAAATGCATTGCAAGCATCAATGCGTTCCTGCCGTACGCCTCCTTTTCAAATGAAACCAAGCAAATGATTTGAGAGTGCATCAAATATTAAAGTAAATAAATAAATATTGAAAATTCAGCAATATGTGCACAATATTTACAGCATCTGTGCCACCTTCATGCTCAGAAATGTTTCTGCTTATGTTTTCTACCACTACATCTAGGTGCAACCCCATCATTAGCAGCTGAGGTGGAGGCAGTCTGCTCAGTGCACCACCCCATTGCTGTGGATGACCGTGGCAGGCATCCTCTAGAGGGACAAGGCTTTGGTGGTTCCATCCTACTGGAGGTCTGCAGCAACGGTGATTGAGTCTCCCCCATGCGCTCCCCTGCTGGAGGTAAGGGAGTTAATGTAGCAGGATGGGGAGAGGACGAGATGTCCCTTATCCTGTGGGTCTCCTGAGGGGAAGGCCCTGGGGCAACTGGCACATGCTCCTCCTCCATCTGGCTGCATGATGGTACCTGCCTGTCTCCCTGAGGAGAAGGAGCACCTACAGGGAGGTCCAGCTTCCTCATACCGCTCTCGCTTGGACTTTGCTGCATGAAGCCCATGGCAACAGCGATGGAGTGCAGGTCAGATCGTATATAGCTCGAGTGCGCTGCCAAACCCTCGACTGAGGAATCCATATGCTCATATGCCTGGGACGTGGCAGATGTCATGGCTTGTATGGACTCCTCCATGGCACGTGCAAAGTTACACATGACATCAGGCATCTCCAACATATTTTCCACATGGCTTTTCTGTATATCCAGCAGACTTCTGTAGCAACAAGCAGAGAATCATCATGAGTGTAGGGCTGAGCAGGGGACTGGTCCCCAGCTCCAATTGTCAGGGGACCCGGCTGGCACATGTTGGGACATGTCTGTGTCGTGACCACCAGCATGTGACCCTGATTCTAATCTTAAATATCCCACAGACTGTGTGGATGTATCTGTGCTGGCGGAGGTGGAAGAAGAGGCAGGTGACTCTGCACCCTCTGGGGCATTGACTTCAACTTCCTCCCCAGAGGAGGAGTCTTGGGCCTCACGGTGTTCTGCGACTCAAATACGGGCACCTGCAGTGTAGACACAAACAGAAGCACATCAAGAATCAGCTGAACATGAGTTCACTCACTTTCCTTTGGTGTGCACATATTGCTGCAAGACTAAAGATGACACTTCATCCTTACGTCTTGAGTATCCTGCCTTGCTATTTGCAATCACTCTGCCTCCCTCCTTTCTTGCAATTTCTGACACCTCTTCCTCAACCGGTGTCATCACCCAGATGTCTGGGACACCTCCACCTGTTTTAGCACACTTGCGCTGGTCTTGGGTGCAGTTATCCTGCAGGATACAGTGCAGATTTAATAGCATGTTAAAAGATGCATCACAGGCACTGCATACATGCATCGACATCATTTATTCTGGAACGGCTTTCACACGACACATCCAAACACTTAAACAATGCCAATAGTCAACTTTGCGCACAATCATTTAGTGTATGGCACCAAGGCTGCTCATGCATTTTACTGCATGCCTTGTCTACCCTCTGTCTTAAAGAAATGGAGCCAGGGAGGAAAACAATGGAAGAGCTTTGCCAAGTCCACTTACCCTTGCTGATCTGAGCAAGTCATTGATACGTTCCCAACACTGAACCCAAGTTCTGCGTGTCACCCCAAGGTGCAAGACCTCTTCTACCAACTTCATCCAGGCTGTCTCAGTCAAACGGGAGGGACTTCTAACTCCATCTACAGGGAAGAGCACCTCCCGGCTTTCCCTGATGGCCTAGAGAAGAACCTGAACCCTGGGGCGGGACGCCACCTGCTGGCTGACATTTTCTTTGATTTTGCTGCAGGAGAAAATAAATAATGGGGAGTTGGTGCTGGGTTTCCCAACTTGTGATTTGTAAGCTCCTGGGGGATTGTGAGCAACCCCACCCCACTTATTCCTTAATGAATTTTTGGTTGCATTGCTAACTTCTTATGGTTTTCCTCTGTTGTTCCTGGATTCTTTCTCACCTTGAAATAGATAAATTAAAACTATGCCACTGAAAAACATTGGGGCCTAAATTCCTTAGTTTCCTAAAATGGGCACGATTTTGGGAGCAGCAGCGCCAAGTTAGCCTGACAATTCAAATTCATTTTCAGGTCTCATCAGAATAAATCAGGCAAGCTGTGAGTATCAATCAGGCCCCCTGCTGCATCTCACCTGTAGGAGCCATATTAATTTTGCCTCGTGTCAAGGCCCAGAGGTATGTCCGGTGGATGGGGAAATCGGGAGCAGAACAATGGTAGACTGACAGCATTCAAGAGTTGCTTAGAATATGAAGGGGTTAATAATTGTGTAACAGGGCATAAATGGAAGGAAAAAGCCTTTACAAGTAAGCAAAAGATTTAATTTGGTAACTCTGAAGAGACTTACATAACACAAAGGCTTCTGCTCCTTGAGGCTTGAAACACAGAATGCTTTATGGCCATGGCACTCATGATAGTTGACCCAATGATGGCGGGTTCCAACAATGAAAGGCCGTTCACGCCACATGATCGCACGTGTCTTCTGTGCCCATCGCGCACCGTTCATTTAAATCTAGAATTGCGTGGGATACGGGAAAAATGGCAGAAGCGGACGTTATGTCAACTTCTGGGCCCGCAGTCAGGAACGCCGCAGGACTCATAAAATCCTGGCCAACATATCCGAATTCCATAGCATAGTTATCCAAAAGCCAAATCAACAAAGTGGCTATATTGTCCTCTTTTGTGGCTGTCTCGTGTCCCTGATATATAACAGGAAATGGCTGCTTCACCCATGTTGTTGAAATCAAAACTTAATGTCACCCTGTAAGTACTGTAAACATTGAAATGTGGCCCTTTCCACAAGTTTTATTGGAGTTAAGAACTCAATTTTTGTTTCTATTGCCCTATATAAGATTCCATAATTCTATCATGATTGCCCTTTAACAAGGCCTGCAAAAGCAATTTTTTAAAGGAGGGTTACCTTTGTAAACACATTTTAGCATAGCAAGAAAACAAAAACGTTCAATATTGTGTTCTAAACCTTACAGTGGAAAATATGGCTTTTATATTGACAATTTATTAAAATGCTGGCTAAAGCTAAAAAGAATGCAATTCAAAATATTAATTACTTCAAGTTGACTTCTAAAAGTTAAACTTATTTATACACAGCAACTTTAATAAGTGCACATTGTAATGGTAAAGTCTAATCCTCAAATCCAGCCTTTCAATAAACTTCAGTAAGTTGAATGTTTAATACAATTTTTCTTTGGAAAGAAAGTAATTATGATTGGTATAATAAAATAAACTTACTCTTGCACTTGGAGCTTTATTGGTGTACAGATGTATTTTTTAAATTTCCGCAATGATTTTATCTGTTTCCAGACCTTCAAAATGTTTGTTAGCAGGGTATGATCTTTTTTCTTTTCAACATTCAGAAGTCTCTTTGTTTCCCTAAAATACATAAATTGAAATATAAGTATTGGTATCTAGTGGGGCAGCAGTTCCCAACTTGTGATTTGTAAGCTCCTGGGGGATTGTGAGCAACCCCACCCCACTTATTCCTTAATGAATTTTTGGTTGCATTGCTAACTTCTTATGGTTTTCCTCTGTTGTTCCTGGATTCTTTCTCACCTTGAAATAGATAAATTAAAACTATGCCACTGAAAAACATTGGGGCCTAAATTCCTTAGTTTCCTAAAATGGGCACGATTTTGGGAGCAGCAGCGCCAAGTTAGCCTGACAATTCAAATTAATTTACAGGTCTCATCAGAATAAATCAGGCAAGCTGTGAGTATCAATCAGGCCCCCTGCTGCATCTCACCTGTAGGAGCCATATTAATTTTGCCTCGTGTCAAGGCCCAGAGGTATGTCCGGTGGATGGGGAAATCGGGAGCAAAACAATGGTAGACTGACAGCATTCAAGAGTTGCTTAGAATATGAAGGGGTTAATAATTGTGTGAGAACCTACACGGCATAAATGTAAGGTCACCAAAGTAAGAGATTAGGAGATTTTTTTATGCATAGTGTAGTTAGAACATGCAAATGATGGAAGCAGAAACTGTAATATTACTTGTTCCTTTGGTATTGGAACTATTGTAAGATCTACCCGACTCCAAGTAATATCCAAGGAAAACATGGGTTTTTATTATAAGTTAATTAGAATATATATATATACTGCAGGAGCCACATTAACACACGACTCACTCTGTTGAGCAACACCCACAACTCCCTGGTAATGTGTGAAGCAACATCACTTCCTCTGGTGATCTTCACTCACAGCCTCTTAAGGTCATCCCACAAATCCCCCATTTTTCCAAAAATAAAAACGTGTACAATATACAATGATGTTGTGGTTTGGACTAACTATACATGATTAAATCAAAACTTTATTTACAAGTAAGCAAGTTTAACACTCTCTAAAACGTACAGGAGGTTTACTTATTTATCCTGATCTCGTCAACATAAACCCCTTCCCAGAGTGTTGATGACTCCTGAGACTCTGGTGACTCGGAACTCTGGTTAGCATGTTTTTCCTCTGTGCTCGTAGCCTCTGTACATTCATCTTCACATTTAGTCTTTGAACATGTCCGCGATGCCGCAGGCTTGTCACATGTAGTGCTGTCATACAGCTCTCTGAGTTGACTGCGGTTCCATCTGAGAATCGCACCAATGAGGGAGGGGGGGGGGGCATGCCCATAGCTTGCCAGCGTCCTTTGGATCCTCAGCTAACAATCCTGATGTGTTGATCCGTTGCAGGCCCTCATTGCCCAGTGCGATCTGGATTTTGATAGCTTGTTTCTCTGGTCTGCTCACTTCTTAATCCAGGAAACATAGTCCCATCTTCTGGCAAAACAGTGCAAATTCAGACACGTGTTCAACACCTTCCAATCTATAACTGGATACGTAAAAACCATTTTCTGGATTATCCTTCTGTTTCACAAATACAGCCTTTTTCACTTTTTTTTCACAGGCACATATCATTTACAGGCCCTCCCACAAGTACAGCTTTCTGCTTCCTGTTTTATACAGGTTTGGTTTTGCAGGCCTATCCCTTTTACAAGTAAGACCACAGCTGCTTTCTTTGTTTACATAGCTTGTTCAATTTTTTTCGTAAACTGGAAGAGCAGTTTTTTTTCCTCAGGTTTCTCTCTCTGCATCTTGCAGTACCAGCAGCTGCTACAACCAGCCTTTTACTTTCTGCTGGACCTCCAGTGGCACTGTTGAGCTCTTCTGGCTCTGTTTGGTTTCAGCCCCGCTCACAAAGCAACAAAAAAAGGAAAGCTAAAGCAGATATGACTGTACTACTACTTGCCAAATTGTTCAACCCACTGCCAGATCAGTTGAAAGCTCCGATCTCCTGGAAAACTGCCTACTGTACTTAGAGTTTCAACTCCTCCCATGGTCCTGTCTGCAGTCCAAGCTCACTGCACTGTTGTGGGGCCTCCTGCCAACTGCTCTTTGCCAAAATCTTCAGGCACTCCAGGTAGGCAATTAGCTTTTCTTTGTTCTCTCTTGGTGTGTGTTTTTCAGAAAAAAATTAAACATTGCCACGATGTAATATCACTTGTTCCTTTGGTATGTGAAGAACTGTAAGATTCACAGGACTCCAAGTAATATCCAAAGAAAATGGGTTTTTATAATAACAACTATATATATATATGTATATATACACACACACAGCTACTGCAGGAGCCACATCTACTCACGTCTCACTCTGTTGGGCTACACTCACATCTCCCTGGTCATGTGCGACACAACATCATTTGCTCCTGTGACCTTTGCTTACAGCCTCTTAAGGTGGTCCTCTTAAGGTTGCCCCCAACAGAAACTATAAAAGCTTTTTAAAGCGAAGTGGATAAATACATTGAGAAAGAGAAAGCTAAAAGGGCAGAGAAAATAGAACTAAGAAATTAGGCATGGTGCGAGGGACTAAATGACTTTCTTTCGTGCTGTATAATTCCAACTATCACTTTGTTCTTGGAATGAACTCTCTGGATTGTGTCAACCTCACATTACTTTCTGTGAGCAGGTTCAGTAAGGTTGGAAACAGGAATTGCAGTCATGGAGACCCAAGATAAGCAGTTAAGAACCATCAGTGAGTGAAGAACAGCAGCCAGGAACCAGGAATGTGCCAGATGACAGGGAACTGGACCACAGGCGGAAGTAGAATGCCTCAGGGAATTCAATTTAATCTGATAATATCTGGTTTCAAAAGCATCTGAGAATTTGATAGAAATTAAATATAAAGTAATGTGATCATTAGCTGAATAACTTCAAGGTTATTATGATCATGTTCAGAAATATTATGAATATATCTGTAGCTGATGAAGGGTAATAAAAACAGAAAATGTTTACATCTAAAAGAAAGTCTCAGTAAGAAAGCACCAGTGAAGAAAAAAGGATACATACCACATTTGCTTCTTTACGTCTTCAATTCTACTGAGATTTATAGAATGTACTTCAAAGTGTCTTTCTAAGTTCTTTATTGTATTATTTAGTGCTTGAAGCTATGAAAAAACACAGTTATGTAAATTGAAAACATCTCTAAATTAATTAAATCATTACATGGCTTTTCAATTGTCTTGTTCTTTAATTATTCTACATGCTTTATAACTGTTAACCTAGCAGTTATGGAAATAAATGTCCTCACCACTTATAAAGTGAGTACAGGTCTGGCCATGTATTTTTTTATTCTTTCAAGGGTTGTGAGCGTCGACCAGCATTTCTTGCCCTTCCCTAATTGCCCTCGAGAAGGTGGTGGTTAGGTCCATGGTGGTTTCCCTCTTGTCTCCAAATGGTCCCCAGTTAAACCCAGAAGTAAGCGGGATCAGGTCAGGTTTCCAACCGGACATCACTTTCCAGGGTTATAACTGTGGCCCCCTCCCTCCACCCTTAAAATTCTGTCCAATAATCCAGGACAAAATTAATTGGCATTGGGGAAAGTATGGGCTAATTTTAAAAAAGCATATGCTATGTTGGTCCTACCAACATGCACGATGTTTCATTTATGTGTTATTTCCCAGACTTAACTATTACAATGTTCTCCTGGCCAGCCTCCACCTTCCACCCTCAATGAACACAGGTTTATCCAAAAAACTCCTGCACGTACTCTAACTCACAGATAGTCCCATTCACCCCTGGACTTGTTAACCTATATTGGTTCATGGGTCACCAACACCTTGATTTAAAAATTTTCATCGTTCTGTGGCCTCACCCCTTCCTCTCTGACCTCGTCATGGTGAGCACTGCGTGCTCTCTGACCTCAGCTGTGTGAGTGCTGTGCGTTCTCTGAACTCAGTAAAGTGGGGTGCGTTCTCAGTGTGAATGCTGTGTGCGCTCCTAACCCAAGAGTGCAAGCACTGAAAGTGGTAGCACTGTGACCTGTGGACCCTGCCTTGCTAATGACTGGATCAAATTACATATTGCAGAGTCGTTGAACTACTCCACAGCAGACAGGTACAAATTACACATTGAAAAAACACTGTTGTACATATCTTCTCATCCAGGGGACAAATCAGAAATCTAGTACAACCCACTTGGGTTACAAATAGATGCAGCCAACAAAAAGGCAGTTCCCATTAAGCAGACCAAATCTTCTTCAAATCAAAATCAGTAGCCTTATATTTCCTATATAGTTTGTTACAGAAATTGATAATACAATGCTCTACATGGGTGAGCCGATTCCTGGTCAAACACAAAGTGTAATTTTAAGCTAACCCCATCAGCGGCAACTGACCAGATTGAATCAGCTGCCCATTTTGAATCCCATCCAATTTTACCTTCCACTGAAGTCACTACCTCAGCCCATTTGCCTGAGATAGAGAATGTAACGTCTGGGAAACTAGAGCGGCCAACTATGAAGTTACAGTACATCAGTGCATTCATATGTAGTGTCAAGTAGATAATTAAATCATGCGCACTGGATGCCGATCTGACCTGGACAGTTTCATGCTGGGCAAGCTAGATTAAAATTTCAAGGGCATTTTGGGACGGACAATAAATCCTGGCCTTTCCAGCAATGTTCACATCTCATGAACAAATAAAAAAAATTATACCCCTGGAGTCTAGGACCTAATCTTTCTGCCTCCTGCCAGTTTTTCAGAAAAGCTCAGCCTTCTCAATCTTTGTACACCTCATACCATTTTTCAAGGGCTGGTCCCATCAGCACAGAATATATATAATCATTTTGGCTCATCCAGGACTGGACGTCAGACAGACAATCTGACACCACTGATGCAGTGGAGGGGCAAGAGAGGTGGTGGTGATATAGAGCTGGATATTGTCAGCACGTGTGAAACTTGCGTTGTGTTTTTAGATGATTTCACCAAGGGGCAGATGAGAAATAAGAGGGGACCAAAAACAGATCCTTTGACTCCAGAAGTAACATGAAGAGAAACCACTGCAGGAGATTCTTTGGCCATGATTGGATAGGTAAGAGTGAAACAGGGGAGTGCTGTCCCCTTTAGACAACGGAGAAGAGGCATTGGAGGAGGATGGTGTAGTTAACTGTGCCAAAGGCTGCAGAGAGGTTGAGGAGAGTGGTGCACCATGGTCAATCACATAGGATTTTATTTTACTTTGATTAGGGCCATGTCAGTGCTGTGATAGGTGCAGCAACCTGATTGTAGAGGTTCAAACATGGAGTTGTGAGAGAGATAGGCACAGTTTGGGTTGCAACAACAATAGATGCAGAAAGTATGGATTTTTAGAACGTGTTCAAAAGCTGTCCCAAAAGAGGCTTCTGAAAAAAATTCAGGTGGATAGTACGAAAGGAAGAACAATTATTGTCCATTGCTAGTTATCCTAAGAGAGTGGTGGGCCTTTTGCTTAAACTATTGCAGTCACTGTGAAGATGGTACTCCTAGAATGGTATTGGGAGGCTATTCCAGGATATTGATCGAATCATGGTGACAGAACAATGATATACCTCCAAACCAGGACTGTGTGGGGCTTAGAGGGGAATTTGGAGATAGTGGTGATCCCACAACATTGCAGCTCTTCTTCTCTGAGTGTGAAAGGGAATGAAGAGCTGTTGAAGTAACCTTGATTCGTTGCCGCATTGCATCCTAATGATCAAACATATTGCAGCCATAATGTGTTGCTGATGGCAAGGATGGATGTTGAATTCAGTAGCGCAGGAACCAATCAATTGATCTATTTTGTCCTGGACTGAGCCACATGTTACATGTACCCAATCTACACCCTTTTCTTGTAGCCACACTGTTGATATGGTTGGTCCAGTGAACCATCTGATCACTGGTGACTAACGAGATGTTGATGGCAGGAGATTCAATGAGCCTGCTGCTGTTGAAGATCGAGAAGAAATGGCGGAGCTTTCTTGTTTAAAATGGTCATTACATAGTACATACAGCACAGAAACAAGCCATTTGGCCCAACAAATCTATGCCGGCGTTTATGCACTACACCATCCTCCTCCACACTTCATCTAACTCCATCAACATATCCTTCTATGCCTATCTCTTATGTGTTTATCCCCTTAAATGCATCTATGCAAGTTGCCTCAATTACTCCCTGTGGTAGTGAGTTCCACATTCTGACCATTCTCTGGGTAAAGACATTTCTCCTGAATTTCCTGTTGGATTTATTAGTGACTATCTTATATTCATGACCTCTAGTTCTGGTCTCCCTACAAGAGGAAACATTTTCTGTACGTCTACACTATCAAACTGTTCTATAACCTTAAAAAGCTCTATCAGATCACCCCTCGGTCTACCCTTTCCAGAGAGAACAGCCCTAGCCAGATCAACCTCTCATGATAGGTATAACCTCTCAGTTATAATATCATTCTAATTATTTTTTAGCACTTTCTCCAATGCCTCTATATCCTTTTTATATTAATGGCGATCAGAAGAACTCTCCAAGGTCTAACCAAGGTTCTAATCAAGTCTGGGGCAACTTCTCTGCTTTTTAATTCTAACCCTCTAGAAACACCCCAATGCTTTGGTTGCTTTTGTTATGTACCAACTCACTTACTGATATTGAAGTTCATTTGTCAATTGCATGCCCATTCTGCGAGTTTATTAATTTCTTCCTGTAGTTTGTCACAGTCCTCTTTTGTAATAACTACACCTGCCAATTTGGTGTTTTCCATGAACAACGGTGATCTCAACACTGATCCTTATGGAGCACCACTTTCCACCTTTTGCCAGTCTGAGTTACCACCTTTAACTCCTACTCTTTGTTTTCTGTTTTGTAGCCAGCTTGCGATCCATTCTGCTACTTGTCTTTTTACTCCACATATTCTGACCTTCGTCATTAGTCTACTAAACATATTGAAGGTCTTTTGAAAATCCAAATATATTTACATCTACTACACTACCCTTGTCTACTCTGTTACTTCTTCAATGAATTCAATAAGTTTAATCAAGCATGACCTTCCCTTTTGAAATTCATGGCATTTATATGGCACAAATGTTAGCTACCACTTTCAGCCCAGGCCTGGATGTTATTCAGGTCCTGCTGTAGGCTGGCATGAGCAGCTTCATTATTGGAAAAGTTATAAATGGAAATGAGCACCGTAGAATTAGAACAGAATGACTCCTGACCTTATGATGGAGGGAAGGGCATTGCTGAAGCAGCTGCAGATGGGTTAGGACAAGGACGCTTAACTCAAGAACCCCTGCAGTGTTTTCCTGGGCCTGAAGATGACTGGCCTTCAACAAACACAACCATCTTTCTTTGTATCAGGCTGAGTTCAACCACTGGAGTACCTTTCTACTGTTGGCAGGGCATCTCACTTGCATTATAATAATCTGAAATAATCTAATTTCTGAAGTATGACTTCCATCATACTTCCATCATAGCCTGACTTCCATCAAATTCCCAGATAATTTAGGTTAAAGATACTCTTTTTTGAAACAATTCAAACCAAAATGGTAAACAGTGGATAATCATTAAAAGCAATGGAAGAAATTAACATACTGCTAAAGCCATATTTAGCAGTACAAGAAAGTTGATGGTTGCACCTTGTTATGAACACTGGACTTTGTAACATGATAATGTTTTAAAAACTGTGATTTTTTAAAAGTTTAAGATGGAGTTGGAGAAGTCAGGTGACCTCACATCCACTCTGCTTAAAGCCAGGCCAGAAATCTTGGTTACCAGGACAACAGAGAACCCAGATCAAAACCTTTCTTTGAAAAGCAGAGACTGCAGGGGTACAGCAGCTGAAGAATGGGTTTCACCCTCCAAGACCTTTGGATCAATAAACAAGGAGTCAGTGATTCTGGGGAAGCTAATGTGCATGGCAACTGCTAACCTCTGGAAACAATGAAAAGCACAGGTGCGCTGCTGAAGCCAAACTTGTGGACTTTGCATATTGGAAAAGAACAATAGGCTATTAACTTGTGATTCCAGATAAATTTAACATATTTTCTGAAGGCAGACAGGCTGTAAGAAAGAAGGGAGACCAGCAGTAGCAGCCTCAGAAGAGGCAGTAAGAAAGGAAACCAGTGGTTGCAGCCTCTGAGCAGGCTATAAGAAAGGAAGACAACGAGTGGTAGCAGCCTCAAGTAAGAGAGAGAGGGAACACCTGCTCTCAGAAGATATGCAGAGAAAGGCTGTGAAGGCTTGAACCTGCTTTGAAAGTTGAAGTTTTCAGAGAAATAAAAGACCAACAGGTTCGCCAAGGATCACTTTATTCATGGACACCCAGGTCAAAAGTGCTTGAAGAAGTGAGTGAAGAGGACATTGATTTTGAGAAAGGTCTGGGAGATCCAGTCCATTGCAACTGGGAGGAGTCTGGGACTTTTAACCACAAAGATTTTGTCATCAAATAGGACTGTGCAACATATAAGTGCGGTGTGAGATTTTCAAGTGTTTTAATAAGAAAATATCTTTCTTTGTAATTTGAGTATCAGCTACTTACAAAGTACTATTTAGGTAATGGAGATTTATTTTCATTTAGTTGTTATAATAAATATCTCAAAATGTGAAATCTTATAATTTTTTTAATAGGTCTGGTCTCATATTTTAATGTTCACGATCTCACATCTATATAAAGTAGTGTGAATTAACTGATAGTCTTTCTCATTACTTCATTGGCACTTTTCTTCAAATCAGACACCCATTTTTGTACATCTGTCCAGGTTTGTCGAGTGGCAGATGCTATGTCAACCTAAAACAATCACCTCCCATGTCTGTTGGACAAATTTGGGGGCAGGGGGCACGGGGTGATTTTAACCCCTCCAAGATGGGCAGGAGAGGGTCGGATGGGGGAGTTAAATTGTCACATTCATGAAACCTGACCCCAAACTGTCACTAATGCACCTGCTTCTGCTTTAACCATGGTGGATATCAGGGTGGCTGAGAAACCTGCTCTGGAGAGCCAGGTCCATAATTATAATACATAAATGAGGCCCCATTCCTGAAATTTCAAAATTAACGCCTCCTTCATCATTTCAGGAAACTAACCGGTAAAACAGAGGCAAGATTGAGTGACACTTCATGGGGAATGGTTAAAAGGTCAGAAGTCCTGATATGAAAAATGCTCACACTCACAGCTGCTTTCTCAGTTCCTCTGGGAAACCACAAAGTGAGAGTACTTGTTGTGGGAAAATTAATCGGATAGTTTGGAGGTGTTTATACAGAGAACATCCAAATGGATGCCATCATGGCTACTTTTAGATTGAAGAAGTCAATCAGCATCCACAGCAGCAAGGGTGTGCCATGGAAGGATGCACAAGTGGACAACAGAGAGGGAATCAACATTGGAGTCAAATATGGAGGAGGCACAACCCACCTAATATGGTCTACAGACAGAGGTTCATCTTCCTTGACCTCTCGGAAGGTTCAGAGTATCACATCAGCTGGTCGCAGACATCCACACCCTGCGAAAGAAAGACCTGCTACCTGCTAGCAACATATTACCAATGGCTGTGAAAATCATCACCGCCCTCAGGTTTTATGCCTCCGGTTACTTCCAGGGCCCTACTGGAGACATATCAAAGGTCTCGCAATTGGTTGCACATAGATGCATAAGGCAGGTGACTGATGGAATGTTTGCCAGGGTTGGAAAGTATATAAACTTCCCCTGCAAGGGCAATACCAGAATGAGCAAGCACTTGGATTCGTGTCTCTGGCTGGCTTCCCACAGATTTAGGGTGCCACTGATGGCACGCATGTGGCAAACCAAGCATTACCAGATCAACCAAGAGCACTCATCAACCGCAAGGGATTTCATTCAATCAATGTTCAGCTGATGTGATATCACAAGAAAAGGTTCATACAGGTCCGCACCAGATTCCCTGGGAGGTGCCACTATTCTTTCATATTGTAGCAGTCCAGCATCCCTGACCTGTTCGTATCTGGAATCAGCCTTAATGGGCAGCCGATAGGCGACAAAGGATATCCCCTTCAAACCTGGCTAATGACACCTCTAAGAAACTCTACCAATGGACACCAAGAGTGCTACAATACAAGACAAATGACAATCAGATGTGTCATCAAGCAAGCCATCCATTACGATGCACTTCAAATGCCTGGACAGGTTTGGAGGTGCCCTTCAGTACTCACCAGCGATAATCGTGGTGTGATGTGTTCTGCACACACACCATAGCAGCTAGAACTAAAAGTGCAGGAGGAAAAAACCACTCAGTACTCTTCATCTGATGAGGATTCCAATGCATAGGATGAGGAAAAGGAGCAGAAAGGTGAAGATGGGGCCCCATTGTCAGACCAGCTGATCACATTGCTGCTCAAGATGCCAAGATGCCTTCATAGCAGTAAGGTTGAGTTATTCACATAGTTCCAAAGTAACTATCACATCCCCTGTCCCCATCCACAATGACACAAAGGAGTCCTGTAACCAACCATCCACCCACTGCACATGCACCAATTGGTCTCAGTCAATTCACGTGTTCACATTCATCATCAAGCAACTGAAGGCCTGAGCGAGCACTTGTCAGGCAAGAAAAGTGCTGGAAACTGGTGCAAATTAATACATTTTATGTGAATAAATAAATGGAATTTACTAATACATTTTCATAAACACCCATGTGAATTCCCTCGGTGAACTACTTTTTCCTTTTCCTACCACTCCTACATGGTGCAATGCCCGTGGCTTCAGCAGAGGCAGGCTGCTCTGAAACCAGGAAGCTCTTGGTTGATGATCTCTGGATGTTGGAGCCAGTGAGGGCCCAGCCAAAGACTGCTCTACCTCCACGTGTGCAGGGGCAGACACTGCCATCGGGAGAGGAGGAAGCATGTTGAGTATTGGTTGAGTTGGGCAGGGGAACGGTAACAGATGTGTAATATGTTTAGTCCCCTTTCACCATCATCCCTCTCTTAGGCCAGTGGCAAATCAGTCCTACACCTGTGCAGGATAGCAGCTTGGAGCAGATTAGTGATGTCTTGCAAGGTCAGAGCTAATCTAGCTGTCATGCTGTTTAAGATAGGAACATAGCAAAAGGAGTAGGCCATTCAGCCCATTCAGCCTGCTCCACCATTCAAAACAATCATGGCCGATCATCCACTTCAATGCCTTTTTCCCACACTACCCCATATCCCTTTATGTCATTGGTATTTAGAAATGTTTCAATCGCTGCTTTAAACATACTCAATGACCGAGCTTCCACAACCCTCTGGGGGAGAGACTTCCAAAGATTCACAACCATCTGAGCAAAGAAATTTCTCCTCATCCCTGTCCTAAGTGGCTTCCCCCTTATTTTGAAATTGTGTCCCCTGGTTCTAGACTCTCCAGCCAGGGGAAACATCTTAGCTGTTTCTACCCCTGTCTATCCCTTCATGTATTTTGTAGGTTTCAATGAGATCACCTCTCATTCTTCGAAACTGTAAAGAATACAGGCCCAGTTTCCCCAATCTCTCTTCATAGGACAGTCCCGCCATCCCAGGAATAAGTCTGGTGAACCTTTGTTGAAGTCCTTCAATGGCAATAATATCCTTCCTAAGGGGACCAAAACTGCACAGAGTGCTACAGGTGTGGTCTAACTAAGGTTCTATACAATTGAAGCAAGCCTTCGCTACTCCTGTACTCAAATCCTCTTGCGGTAAAGGCTAACATACCATTAGCCTTCCTAATTGCTTGCTGCATCTGCATGTTAGCTTTCAGTGACTTATTGATGAGGACATCCAGATCCCTTTGTACATCAACACGTTTTTTTTTAGATTAGAGATACAGCACTGAAACAGGCCCTTCGGCCCACCGAGTCTGTGCCGACCATCAACCACCCATTTATACTAATCCTACACTAATCCCATATTCCTACCAAACATCCCCACCTGTCCCTATATTTCCCTACCACCTACCTATACTAGTGACAATTTATAATGGCCAATTTACCTATCAACCTGCAAGTCTTTTGGCTTGTGGGAGGAAACCGGAGCACCCGGAGAAAATCCACGCAGACACAGGGAGAACTTGCAAACTCCACACAGGCAGTACCCAGAATCGAACCCGGGTCCCTGGAGCTGTGAGGCTGCAGTGCTAACCACTGCGCCAATGTGCCGCTTCGCACGTTCTAATCTCTTACCATTTAAGAAATACTCTACACATCTATTCCTCCTACCAAAGTGGATAACCTCACATTTTTCCACATTATATTCCATTGCAATGTTCTTTCCCACTCACTAAGTCTGTCCAAATCCTCTTGAAGCCACTTTACATCTTCCTCACAACACACATTCCCTTCTAGTTTTGTGTCATCCACGAACTTGGAAACAATACATTTGGTTCCCACATCCAAATCATTGATACATATTGTGACCAGCTGGGGCCCAAATAGTGATCCTTGCTGCACCCCACTAGTCACAGCCTGCCAATGTGAAAATGACCCAGAATGCAGCAGAAATGTTGCCATCCATAGTTTGCACAGCCATTGTCAAGGTGTGCAGAGACTGATTAGTTCACTGTGATTCAAGTTCCACAGAAGAGGACACTCTATCCACGGAAGACATCCTCGCAATGATCTGCAAAATCAATCCACAAATGCTTGAGCTGAACTACTCCAGATTGCCAGTACCTCCCAAATTTGCTGCTGATCCTCTATCATTTTCCTTTTCATTGATTAAACCTGTCCCTCCCACCCCGCGCTCTGAGGTTCAGCATCTCTGTCCAGCTGAGCAGAGCCTGGACAGTGCCCTCTGATGCAGGCTCTCCTTACCACTGATCTCTGCTCATGCTCACTCGTGAACTATGATTCACCATGTAACTCTCTAACAGAAACCACCGAAGTGCTCATAGCTCCACTGGTGCCTGGTAAGCTTGTGTCCTGAGGTGGTGCACCCTCAGAAGGAATCAACTCCTCTGAGGAAACATCATCGGCATAGGGCTGGGCTGCTGTTCTTTGTGTGATGGCCCTAAACAGAAGAAATGGATATAAGTAAGTCATGGGAATGTAAAAAAGTTAAAATTTGCATGATTAAGGTGATCATATTTCAAGTGGTGCTGAAATCAAGTCAACATGATTTTGTCTTGCATGAGATCTGGGTTGGAGATATTTAATGTCAACATGCAGCAGTGATGTCTGAGTCTCCCAATTTCCAATGTTTAGGCATGCTGAGAGCCCACTTATCTCTATGGCCTCCTGCTCTGCAGATGTCAATTGAACTGTCTGTTGTGGCCTACCTCTCGTCTTCTCCCCCTCCCTTGTATTTTGTGCTGTTTTCTCCTGCAAGGCGGCACAACAATCTTATGAGTGCTTGTAAGGCATGTGTGCATCTGATAGATGCAGTGCAGTCAGTGAGGGTGACTATCAGCAGATGTAAGATGAGTGGCACTGACAAGCATTTGAGAACATGTTAATAGTGTCATTTGAGGATGTATGCTGAGATGATATCATGTTTCATATGGATTTGAGGTGAGTGGCAATGGAGGATGAGAAAGGGGGAGGTGAGGAAGTGCATTGAAATGGAACGAGGGGTGTTGATGAAACTTATGGGGATGTGAGGAGTGATGTAATGGAGTACGCTTGACAAGACAGAGTGAGGATTGGGTACAGATGTAAGTAAATCTGCACCTGTACACAGCTTTCCTGACCTGGTTAGGTCGTTACACCGCTTTCTGCGTTGAATTCAGGTTAAGAGCACTACACTCCTTCTGCTCATCTCTATCTACGCTTTAATCAAGGCAGCAGTTTTTTCTTGTCATTACTAGAGAATAGGAGCTCCTTCCTAGCCCTCATGCACCCAGCTGTGCATCAAAAGAAGCCTTTTTAAATGGAATGCAACTTTGCCCTTCCTGATTCCATCTCAAAATATTTTTCTCTTCTACAATGCTCCAAATTCCATCTGTGCCCTGCCCAATAAAATAGCCGAGGTGAAATCATGTCACACTCATGTACATCATGCCCAGTCATGTACAATGGAGACATGAAACCTGTAAGTAAAATGACAACAAGTGTCATGCAGGCCCCCCACCTGCCAAAAATGAGGCACACATTATTTTGCCACATGAACATTAAAACTTAAAATCGTTGCTGGGAAGAAAAGAGGGCCTATCACAAGGAATTGCCAGGCCCCTCGCTGGAAAGACCTTTTTTGCATATTGGCAGATAGTGTTGGAACAAAGGACCCAGTTCCTACTTCTCCAAAGCACAGAAGCCCTGGTCAGGCCAATTTAGTCACATGACTAACTGGCTGTTTGAATTTGAACTTGCCACAGAGTTTTTTTAAAACTTTGAAAGCTGTTTGCTCCTAGACTGAAAAGATCTCTCTCTTGTCTGCTCCCATCTCTTTCTCAAGGAACTGAATTCCCATTGAAGACAAGTGAACCCCAAGAGACAAAAGTCTCCTACAATGAACAAGGTTTAAGAAGAATACTGGGCCCCAACGAAAAGCAAGACTACCTACAATCAAGGACTACAGCGACCTCGAAGCACAGTAAAAAACCCCTCTTCAGAGACTGCCTCAAACTTTTTTACTTTTTTTTTCCTGCTCTTTTCTGTCTCCATTTGCATGTGCGTATCGTGCATGCATGCTAGCGTGGGGCACGGTGTGTATCCGTAGGCATTAACTGAATTAGAGTTTAAGTTTAAGGTTTAACAAATTTCACTTTTCGTCTTTAAACCTAAGAAAACCTGGTGTGCTCATTTCTTTGCCTTATAATTGGAAAGTGGTGAACAAGGATTCACCAAGGGGGAGCTCAAAACATGGTGTATTTCAAAATCAAACCCTGTTACAATAAGACCAGGTGAAGACAGTAAAAGACTCCTAGACCTCTTTCTCACCTGGTCACAACACAAGGCACTCTTGTTGAAATCGGAAATTCCCATTCATCCCATGATCTTCTGCATTTTATGTCCATTATCACCCACCCACCCATCCCCAACATGTCCTGCTGCTAGATTAATATTGACCCATTGTTTATTTGTTGTCTGCTTTGAGAACTGTACAGGTAATTTCAGTTACCCTATCTACCATCAGTAAGGCCACTTCCATTAAATGGGCCTTTCTAGGCCTTGGTCCTTCAATCAACGCTACAATTGATTTTGCATTCTTTATTGTGCTAACATGCCTCTTTGAGTGAATTGCAGCAAATCATTATTACTGTAGGTGTAATCCGAATTGGCTGTTGATTTGTGCCTATATTTTAGCATATTGAGCTCTCAAGATCTCTGTTCAGTCAACTTTCGTTGCTATGATAGTACTAATAATGGGAAGAAAATATAGTTTTCACATAATACACTATTTGTTAATAGCAAATTAAGCCTGTTAGAATCACCAAGTTCTAACGTAAGAATGACTTTGTCAGGCAAACCCCCACCTGCCAAGACTGAGGCACACATTATTTTGCCACATGAACAAAAACTTAAAATTGCAAGCCCTGACAGGAAGGACATTTGCATAGTACCAGACAATGCTGAAACAATGGAGACCCAGTAGTTGCTTCCCCAATACACAGAAGTCGTCAAACCAGTTTTAGTCACATGACATGGGCAGCACCGTGGCACATTGGTTAGCACTGCAGCCTCACAGCTCCAGCGACCCAGGTTCTGTTCTGGGTACTGCCTGTGCAGAATTTACAAGTTCTCCCTGTGACCGCGTGGGTTTCCATCGAGTGCTCCGGTTTCCTCCCACAGCCAAAGACATGTAGGTTGATAGGTAAATTGGCCATTGTAAATTGCCCCTAGTGTAGGTAGGTGGTAGGAGAATTGAGGGAAAATGGGGATGTGGTCGGGAATATGGGATTAATGTAGGATTAACATAAATGGGTGGTTGATGGTTGGCACAGACTCGGTGGGCCGAAGGGCCTGTTTCAGTGCTGTATCTCTCTATGACTAGCTGGCTGGAGTTTTTGAATTTGAACTTCCAACAAAAGATTTGAACTCAGAACGCCATGTGCTCATGGACTGAGAATATTTCCTCTCCTGTCTGCCTGCCTCCATCTCTTTCCCACACAGCTGAATTTTGTGAAGACATGTAAACTCAAAGACAGAACTGTCTCCCACGTGAACAAGGTTTAAGACGAATACTGGGTCCCAATGAAACACAAGACCACATCTTCAATCTTCAGCGAGTTCGAGAAACAGTAATAAGATGTTGCCTCAAACTGTTCTACTTATCTTTTCTCCTGCTCTTTTCTGTCCCTATTTGCATGTGTGTATCATGTGTGCATGCTAGCTTGGGCGCGTTGTATATCCGTAGGCATTAACCGCATTAGAGTTTAAGGTTTAATAAATGTCATCTTTCTTCTTTAAACCAAAGAAAGCCTGTTTGTGCTCATTTCTTTGCCTTATAATTGGAAAGTTGTGAACAAGGATTCACAAAAAGGGAGCTCAAAACACAGTGTGTTTAAAATAAAACCCTGTTACAATAAGACCAGATAAAGATAGTAATAGACCTCTAGACACCTTTCGCACCTGGTCGTAACTCCTACTGCTAGCATCCTGCCATTTTATAAAAATGTTTTAGGTTACAGTCCTTCCTCAGCATTACTTGCAATATTCTGCTGGAAGAAATATTAAATAGCTCTTAATTAGTTGCATGATTGCTTACTTTTTCTATCAGGAGTTGGCTGATATTTTTTTCTTGCCTCTGTTGGTAATTGTCATAAAGTTGCATAAGCTTTGCCATCAGAACATGTTCTCTGCTAAATAAAGGATGATGAACAAAATGCAAATTTGCGATATTGATGTCCAGCTGGTAGATATGAGAAATCTCCCCAAAATAACCGTCAAGATCATTTGCTAGCTCGCCCACTATTGCCTATAAAAAGGTAAGAACACAAAACAATAATCTGAAGACTCAGGAATGCTAAACATGAAAGTATTCAGTTATCATATTAACAAATAGCTTTATAGGACATAAAGTAATTAAAATGTCAACAGAGAAGTTCCCTGTGATTTATGAAGTGTTAGCTTGGCTCAATTGGAAGCACTGTTGTCCAAGTTAGAGATTTGTGAGTCCAAGCCTTCCTCCATCCAGGGGATAGATTTTAACTATTGGGCCACGGCCTGATCTTGCCAGCAAGAGGTCCTGTCTATTTTCAAGTTTCAGGCACCAACTGGATGGCTGCTGCAGCTCGTTGGCACTCAGCTGGCGCAATATTGGGAGGCCTGTAGGCTAACCCAGCCAACAGGGAGATAGGTACAGGTATAGGGAATGCGAATTATGCAGGAGGAGGCTGTGTCTCATTTTTCTAATGGAGTCTGGAGGAGCACCACACACCCTCTGTGGTGCACTATCACAACCACCACTGATAATTTGAAATTTATTTCTTTTGATGCCTGCTCTGCAGTACTGCACAGTAAAACTAGAAAGGTAAGTTCACAGTGCACACTCCACCCAGTTTCATTCAAAACTGAATTTGGGGTCCTATATATGTCATAGGACCTTGATGTGCATATTAAAAGAGCCAACCCTGTGAAGACAGCAGGCGCTCCAGCTACACAGAGGACGGCACCTTTGAGGATGGCAGTGGCTGCAGCAACATTGTAAATGGTGCAGAAAGCTATTTATACTGGGTATCACAAGTTAAAATCTACCATTAGGGCATTAGCACATAACATGAGCTGATACTTTAGTACTGTACTGAGATGATGCTGCATTGTTGGAGGTGCTAACTTTTGGATAACATGTTAAACGGAGGTCCCTCCTACCTGTTCAGGTCGATGTAAAAAATCCAGTTGTTCTGGCTGACTACTGCTGCAACTTCAGCAGAAGCCCACCAGGACAACCACAAACTTTATCAGGACACAGCAGATTCCAGCCCTAAAAGCTATCAATACAAGGTGGGGTTCTCTTTGGATGAAGAGTTTCTGTGCCGTGGTTGTCTGTTGGGACCTGGCAGAAGAGGGGCACATCTGATGGCCCAGCCTGAGTTTGAAGCCCTGAACAAGGGGAGGTGGTGGCGTAGTGGTATTGTCACTGGACTAGTAACCCAGAGACCCAGGGCATTGCTCTGGGGACATGGGTTCAAATCCCACCACAGCAGAAGGTGTAATTTGAATTCAGTTAATAAAATCTGGAATTAAAAAGCTAGTCTAATGATGGCCATGAAACCATTGGCGATTGTTGTAAAAACGCATCTGGTTCACTAATGTCCTTTAGGGAAGGAAATCTACTGTCCTTACCTGGTCTGGCCTACATGTGACTCCAAACACACAGCAATGTGGTTGACTCTTACATGCCCTCTGAAATGGCCTAGCAAGCCACTCAGTTGGCAGCTCACTGCCACCTTCTCAAGGACAATTAGGGATGGGCAATAAATGGTGGCCTGGCCAGTGACGCCCACATCCCATGAATGAATAAAAAAAAACTTTTATTCAAAAAGGGAGGGAGACAGAAAGCAGGAAACTATGGGCCAGTTAGCTTAATATCTGTTATAGGGAAAATGTTAGAAGCTATTATTAAAGACATTATAGCAGGGCATTTAGAAAAATTCAAGGTAATTAGGCAGAGTCAACATGGTTCTGTGAAAGGGAAATCATGTTTAACCAATTTAATGGAGTTCTTTGAAGAAGTAACATGTGCTGTGGATAAAGGGGAACCGGTGGATGAACTGTACTTAGACTTCCAGAAGGCATTTGATAAGGTGCCACTGAAAAAGGTTTTTGCAGAAAATAAAAGCTCATGGTGTAGGGGGTAACATTTTGGCATGGATAAAAGATTGGCTAGCTAACAGGAAACAAAGAGAAGGCAACAGTGGACATTTTCTGGTTGGCAAGATGTAACCAGTGGTGTGTCACTGTGATCAGTGCTGGGGCCTCAACTTTTTACAATTTATATAAATGACATGGATGAAGGGACCCAAGGTATGGTTGCTAACTTTGCTGATGACACAAAGATAGGCAGGAAAGTAAATTATGAAGAGGACATAAGGAGGTTACAAAGGGATAGAGATAGGTTAAGTGAGTGGGCAAAGATCTGGCAAATGGAGTATAATGTGGGAAAATGTGAAATTGTCCATTTTGGCAGGAAGAATAAAAAAGCATTTTCTCTAAATGGTGAGAGATTGCAGAACTCAGAAATGCAGAGGGATCTGGGTGTCCTAGTGGATGAATCACAAAAGGTTAGTATGTAGATACAGCAAGTAATTAGGAAAGCTAATAGAATGTTATCATTTATTGCAAGGGGAATTCAATATAAAAGTAGGGCGGTTATGCTTCAGTTATACAGGGCATTGGTGAGACCACATCTGGAGTACTGTGTACAGTATTGGTCTCCTTATTTAAGGATGGATGTAAGTGCATTGGAAGCAGTTCAGAGAAGGTTTAATAGACTAATACCAGGAATGGGTGGGTTGTCTTATGAGGAAAGGTTGGACTGGCTAAGCTTGTGTCCGCTAGAGTTTAGAAGAGTAAGAGGTGACTTGATTGAAACATGTAAGATTCTGAGGGGTCTTGACAGGGTGAATGTGGAAAGGTTGTTTCCTCTTGTGGGAGAATTTAGAACTAGGGGTCAATATTGAAAAATAAGGGATCGCCCATTTAAGACAGAGATGAAGAGAAATTGTTTCTCTCAGAGGGTTGTGAATCTTTGGAACTCTCTTCCTCAAAAGGCAGTGGAGGAAGAGACTTTAAATATTTTGAAGGCAGAGGTAAATAGATTCTTGATAAGCAAGGGGGTGAAAGGTTATCAGGGATAGACGGGAATGTGGAGTCGAGGTTACAATCAGATCAGCCATGATCTTATTGATTGGCGGAGCAGGCTCGAGGGGCCGAGTGGTCCACTCCTGCTCCTAATTTGTATGTTTGTATCATGGGAACATCATCAGTGCAAGGACTTCACCATGAAGAAAAGGGCCGTTATTTTTCAGATCAACTTGGGATGCGAAATAAACAACAGCATATACACACATCCTGACAGCAAATGAAAATAATTTGAAGAAAAGGCCATAGCTTAGCCAATATTCTGTCCTCCCCAACATTGGGAGAAAAACAAATTACTTGGACAGTGTTCTCATTGTTGCATTTGGGCTTTGGATGTTGCATTTACCGACATAAAAAGAGTGATTAACAACACTTCAAAGTAATTCAGTGGACATGAAACATTTTGGGTGAGCACATGATCATAACATGGTAGTTCAATTTTTTTTTTATTTATTCATTCATGGGATGTGGGCGATGCTGGCCAGTCCAGCATTTATTGCCCATCCCTAATTGCCCTTGAGAAGGCAGTGGTGAGCTGCCTTCTTGAACCGCTGCAGTCCATTTGGGGTAGGTATACCCGCAGTGCTGTTAGGAAGGGAGTTCCAGGATTTTGACCCAGCGACAGTGAAGGAACAGCGATATAGTTCCAAGTCAGGATGGTGTGTGACTTGGAGGGGAACTTTCAGGTGGTGGTGTTCCCATGTATTTGCTGCCCTTGGCCTTCTAGTTGGTAGAGGTCGCAAGTTTGGAAGGTGCTGTCTAAGGAGCCTTGGTGCATTGCTGCATTGCATCTTGTAGATGGTACACACTGCTGCCACTGTGCGTCGGTGGTGGCGGGAGTGAATGTTTGTAGATGGGATACCAATCAAGCAGGCTGCTTTGTCCTGGATGGTGTCGAGCTTCTTGAGTGTTATTGGAGCTGCACCCATCCAGGCAAGTGGAGAGTATTCCATCACACTCCTGACTTGTGCCTTGTAGATGGTGGACAGGCTTTGGGGAGTCAGGAGGTGAGTTACTCGCCTCAGGATTCTTAGCCTCTGACCTGCTCTTGTAGCCATGGTCTTTATATGGCTACTCCAGTTCAGTTTCTGGTCAATGGTAGCCCCTAGGATGTTGATAGTAGGGGATTCAGTGATGGTAATGCTGTTGAATGTCAAGGGGAGATGGTTAGATTCTCACTTGTTGGAGATGGTCATTGCCTGGCACTTGTGTGGCGCGAATGTTACTTGCCACTTATCAGCCCAAGCCTGGATATTGTCCAGGTCTTGCTGCATTTCTACACGGAGTGCTTCAGTATCTGAGGAGTCACGAATTCTTTTCTTTTCTCTTCTTCTTTCTTTTGGGCCTCCTTATCTCGAGAGACAATGGATACGCGCCTGGAGGTGGTCAGTGGTTTGTGAAGCAGCGCCTGGAGTGGCTATAAAGATCTGAGGAGTCACGAATGGTGCTGAACATTGTGCAATCATCAGCGAACATCCCCACTTCTGACCTTATGATTGAAGGAAGGTCATTGATGAAGCAGCTGAAGATGGTTGGGCCCAGGACACTACCCTGAGGAACTCCTGCAGTGATGTCCTGGAACTCAGATGATTGACCTCCAACAACCACAACCATCTTCCTTTGCGCTGGATATGACTCCAACCAGCGGAGGGTTTTCCCCCTGATTCCCATTGACCTCAGTTTTGCTGGGGTTCCTTGATGCCATACTCGGTCAAATGCTGCCTTGATGTCAAGGGCAGTCACTCTCACCTCATCTCTTGAGTTCAGATCTTTTGTCCATGTTTGAACCAAGGCTGTAATGAGGTCAGGAGCTGAGTGGCCCTGGCGGAACCCAAACTGAGCGTCACTGAACAGGTTATTGCTAAGCAAGTGCCGCATGATGGCACTGTTGATGACACCTTCCATCACTTTACTGATGATTGAGAGTAGGCTGATGGGGCGGTAATTGGCCGGGTTGCACTTGTCCTGCTTTTTGTGCACAGGACATACCTGGGCAATTTTCCACACTGTAGGGTAGAGGCCATTGTTGTAGCTGTACTGGAACAGCTTGGCTCGGGGAGCGGCAAGTTCTGGAGCACAGGTCTTCAGTGGGATATTCTCTTGTTACCAGTGTTACCAGTCACTCACAAATGCAGGTCTCATGTCCCCTACAATCCAGATGTATCTTTACCCCTTCAAAACACTCCTACAGGGGATGCAGAGACCAAGTGGGCTCACTTCAGAGACGCCATCTATGACTCAGCAATGACCACCTATGGCAAACGTGTGAAGCGGAATGCAGACTGGTTTCAATCTCACTTTGAAGAGCTGGAACCTGTCATAGCTGCTAAGCGCATTGCACTGCTGAACTACAAGAAAGCCCCCAGCAAGTTAACATCCGTAGCACTTAAAGCAGCCAGAAGCGCTGCACAAAGAACAGCCAGATGCTGCGCAAATGACTACTGGCAACACCTATGCAGTCATATTCAGCTGGCCTCTGACACCAGAAACATCAGAGGAATGTATGATGGCATTAAGAGAGCTTTTGGGCCAACCATCAAGAAGATCGTCCCCCTCAAATCTAAATCAGGGGACACAATCACTGGCTAACACAAGCAAATGGACCGCTGTGTTGAGCACTACCTGGAACTGTACTCCAGGGAAAATGTTGTCACTGAGACCGCCCTCAATGCAGCCCAGTCTCTGCCAGTCATGGATGAGCTGGACGTACAACCATCAAAATCGTAACTCAGTGATGCCATTGATTCTCTAGCCAGCGGAAAAGCCCCTGGGAAGGACGGCATTACCCCTGAAATAATCAAGAGTGTCAAGCCTGCTATACTTTCAGCACTATACGAACTGCTTTGCCTGTGCTGGGACGAGGGAGCAGTACATGCGCGATGCCAATATCATCACCCTCTATAAGAACAAGGGTGACTGTGGTGACTGCAACAACTACCGTGGAATCTCCCTGCTCAGCATAGTGGGAAAAGTCTTCACTCGAGTCACTTTAAGCAGACTCCAGAAGCTGGCTGAGCATGTCTATTCTGAGGCACAGTGTGGCTTTCGAGCAAAGGGATCCACCATTGACATGCTGTTCTCCCTTCGCCAGCTACAGGAGAAATGCCATGAACAACAGATGCCCCTCTACGTTGCTTTCATTGATCTCACCAAAGCCTTTGACCTCGTCAGCGGACGTGGTCTCTTCAGACGACTAGAAAAGATCGGATGTCCACCAAAGCTACTAAGTATCATCACCTCATTCCATGACAATATGAAAGGCATAGCGGCGCCTCATCAGACCCCTTTCCTATCCTAAGTGGCGTGAAACCAGGCTGTGTTCTCGCACCTACACTGTTTGGGATCTTCTTCTCCCTGCTGCTCTCACATGTGTTCAAGTCTTCAGAAGAAGGAATTTTCCTCCACACAAGATCAGGTGGCAAGTTGTTCAACCTTGCCCGTCTAAGAGCGAAGACCAAAGTACGGAAAGTCCTCATCAGGGAACTCCTCTTTGCTGACGATGCTGTATTAACATCTCACACTGAAGAGTGTCTGCAGAGACTCAGTGACAGGATTGCAGCTGCCTGCAATGAATTTGGCCTAACCATCAGCCTCAAGAAAACGAACATCATGGGACAGGACGTCAGAAATGCTCCATCCATCAATATCGGCGACCACACTTTGGAAGTGGTTCAAGAGTTCATCTACCTAGGCTCAACTATCACCAGTAACCTGTCTCTCGATGCAAAAATCAACAAGCGCATGGGAAAGGCTTTCACTGCTATGTCCAGACTGGCCAAGAGAGTGTGGGAAAATGGCGCACTGACACGGAACACAAAAGTCCGAGTGTATCAAGCCTGTGTCCTCATTACCTTGCTCTACGGCAGCGAGGCCTGGACAACGTATGTCAGCCAAGAGGGACGTCTCAATTTATTCCATCTTCGCTGCCTCCGGAGAATCCTTGGCATCAGGTTGCAGGACCTTTTCTCTGACACAGAAGTCCTCGAGGCGGCCAACATCCCCAGCATATACACCCTACTGAGCCAGCGGCGCTTGAGATGGCTTGGCCACGTGAGCCGCATGGAAGATGGCAGGATCCCCAAGGACAATTTGTACAGCGAGCTCGTCACTGGTATCAGACCCACCGGCTGACCATGTTTCCACTTTAAAGACATCTGCAAATGCGACATGAAATCCTGTGACATTGATCACAAGTCATGGGAGTCAGTTGCCAGCGATCGCCAGAGCTGGCGGGCAGCCATAAAGGCGGGGCTTAAGTGTGGCGAGTCGAAGAGAGTTGGCAGTTGGTAGGAAAAAAGACAGAAGCGCAAGGGGAAAGCTAAATGTGTAACAGCCCCGACAACCAATTTTATCTGTAGCACCTGTGGAAGAGTCTGTCCCTCTAGAATTGGCCTTTATAGCCACGCCAGGTGCTGCTTCACAATCCACTGACCACCTCCAGGCGCTTACCCATTGTCTCTCGAGACAAGGAGGCCAAAGAAAATGAAGAATTAGCTAAATGATTGCGTGATCTGGGGATAGTGATATGGAACCTTTGTTGTATGCACTGACTACTGTCATCTCACATGTGCCACCAACATTTTCCTATCTTTTTGGAAGGCAGGCTGAAAAGCACTCTCATGAGATGAGGCATGACTTAAAATCAATAAACTAGCTTATTCTACATAAAATACATTAATGACAAGCATACCAATTTCACAGTTAATTTTACAAAACCTATTTCCTTGAAAAAACAAAATATAACTCTGCTGCTGTTCCAAAGTTGCAAATCTACTTTCAAGGGAACTAAATCAAAGCTCACAGCTATAAGCAGCATAAATTTGCAAGTACAATCTGGAAGCCATAGAAAGTGACCGAGAGAAAAAGAGACAGAGCACCCTGGGGATAGGCCTACAGAGCTGTCAAAGTTACCACTCTGGCCAAGTGCCCACACAAGCCCCCACTTTACTAAGGGATCCTCTCGCTCCAAAGTGTTGTTTTTAGTGATGCTCCTTGCTAAGCACATTGAAGAGAAACCATTTTGGACTGTTTGGGCATCATAAGGAACTAATTTCATCACAATGCGAGAAATGTTTAGAATTATATCCAGCAACCCCATTGCCTCAAAGCTACAGTAACATGCAAAAGTGACAATTATCACTGTCCCACCTCTCTGTAGCTCATTTAACACTTCAGAACACTTTAGCTCCATGTTTCCTGAATAATGTTAAGTCAAAAAATGGTGCATTCAATATAATAGTATAAATTGAAAAACTTCTGCTCCAACAATGTTGCTAATACCCAAAATGTTACAGCCCTATATAAATGCATCAGTCCTACATAAATGCAATTTGTTTCTTTGGGCCTTTTGTCTCAACAAAAAATGAAAACATTACCTGTTGCTTCCTTAAATATTGGAAATTTTAATTTAAGGATAAACAAAATGGTTATCAGAGTAGTGGGCCTTCAATGCAGATCACACCAGACTCAACCATACTTAGTGTTTGGTGCAGAGATGAACACACCTTTCAGCCTTTCATGTCAATCACTTTACATGTCACTCAGGAAACTGAGATGAATAAATATGTGTAGCCATTAAGACAGAGAGCAATGTATCTAGGTTTGCTGTCGTTACAAAGCTAGGTGGGAATGCAAGTGATGAGGAGGACACAAAGAGGCTGCAAAGGGATATAGACAGGTTAAGTGAGTGGGCAACAAGTTGGCAGATGGAGTATAATGTGAGGAAGTGTAAAGTTTTTCACTGTGGTCGTAACAATAGAAAAGCAGAATAATTTTTAAAAGGTGTGAAAATTGTAAGTATTGATGTTCAGAGAGACTCAGGTGTGCTCATCCAAGGAACACAAAAAGTTAGCATGCAGGTACAGCAAACAATTAGGAAAGCAAATGGCATGTTGGCCTTTATTGCAAGAGGATTGGAGCACTAGAATGTTCTGTACTCAGCAAAGGACACAGTTTTATCCCCTTACGCCCCTACCTCAATAAATTTCATGCTCGGCATGACGTTGAGCTCCTCTTCTGTCACCTTCACCTCCGGGCTCACTTCTTTGACCAGGAGTCCTCCCCCTGACTAGCAGACCCATTCATCTGCCTCCAGCATTCTCCCTCTACCTGGATCCCTCCCTCTGGCCTCTTACCTGCTCTTGATCTTTTCATTGAAAACTTGTCGGCGAGACATCGGCCGTCTCAATTTCTCTGCCCCCCTCACTCACTCTAACCTGTCCCCCTCTGAACTTGCAGCACTCCATTCTCTCAGGTCTAACCCCGACATTGTCATCAAACCTGCAGACAAGGGTGATGCTGCTGTTGTCTGGCGTACCAACCTCTACCTTGCAGAGGCTCAGCACCAACTCTCAGACACTTCTTCCTACTTCCCCCTGGACAATGACCCCACCACCGAACATGAAGCTACTGTTCACAGGACTGTCACTGACCTCATCTCCTCTGGAGATCTTCCCTCTACAGCTTCCAACCTCATAGTCCCGCAACCCGGACTGCCCACTTCTACCTCCTTCCCAAAATCCACAAACAGAACTGTCCCGGCAGGCCCATTATTTCAGCCTGTTCCTGCCCCACTGAACTGATTTCTTCCTATCTTGACTCTATCTTTTCTCCCTATGGTCCAGTCTCTTCCCACCTACATCCATGACTCTTCTGACGCCCTCCATCATTTTGAAAATTTCCAGTTTCCTGGCCCCAACTCTTCACTATGGACGTCCAATCGCTCTACACCTCCATCCTCCACCAGGACGGTTTGAGGGCTCTCCACTTCTTCCTTGAACAGAGGCCCAACCAGTCCCCATCCACCACCACCCTCCTCCGCCTGGCTGAACTTGTTCTCACATTGAACAACTTCTCCTTCAACTCCACTCACTTCCTTCAAGTAAAAGGTGTTGCTATGGGTACCCGCATGGGTCCTAGTTATGCCTGCCTTTTTGTGGGATATGTCAAACATTCCTTGTTCCAGTCCCACTCAGACCCCTCCCCCAACTCTTTTTCCGGTACATTGATGACTGTATCGGTGCCGTTTCCTGATCCCGCCTGGAACTGGAAAGCTTTATCAGCTTTGCTTCTAATTTCCACCCTTCTCTCACCTTTACATGGTCCATCTCCAACACTTTCCTTCCCTTCCTCGACTTCTCTGTCTCTATTTCTGGGAATAGGCTGTCTACTAATATTCATTATAAGCCCACCAACTCCCACAGCTACCTCAACTACACTTCTTATAGGAAGGATGTGATTGCACCGGAGGGGGTGCTGAGGCGATTCACCAGGATGTTGCCTGGGTTGGAACATTTAAGCTATGAAGAGAGGTTGGATAGCCTTGGGTTGTTTTCGCTGGAGCAGAGACAACTGAGGTGTGACCTGATCGAGATGTACAGGATTATGAGGGGCATGGACAGGGTGGATAGGGAGCAGCTGTTCCCCTTAGTTGAAGGGTCAGTTACGAGGGGACTCAAGTTTAAGGTGAGGGGAAGGAGGTTTAAGGGGGATTTGAGGAAGAACTTTTTTACCCAGAGGGTGGTGACGGTCTGGAATTCACTGCCTGGGAGGGTGGTAGAGACGGGTTGTCTCACATCCTTTAAAAAGTACCTGGATGAGCACTTGGCACGTCATAACATTCAAGGCTATGGGCCAAGTGCTGGCAAATGGGATTAGGTACTCAGGTCAGGTGTCTTTAATGCATCGGTGCAGAACCCGATGGGCCAAAGGGCCTCTTCTGCACTGTATTATGCTGTGATCTGATTCTGTGATTCTTCACACCCTGCCTCTTGTTCGGACTCCAATCCATTCTCCCAGTTTCTCCATCTCCGAAGCATCTGCTCTGATGATGCTGCCTTCCACGACAGTGTTTGTGATATGCCTTCCTTTTTCCTCAACGGACGATTCCCCCCCACTGTGGTTGACAGGGCCCTCAACTATGACCGGACCATTTCCCGCACCCCTTCCTCTCCCTCCCAGAACCACGACAGGGTTCCCCTTGTCCTCACTTTCCACTCCACCAGCCTCCACATCCAAAGGATCATCTTTCACCATTTCCGCCACTTCCAGCATGATGCCACTACCAAATGCATCTTCCCCTCCCCTCCCCTGTCAGCATTCCAAAGGGATCGTTCCCTCTGCGATACCCTGGTCCACTCCTCCATTACCCCCACCACCTCATCCCCTTCCCATGGCACCATCCCATGCAATCACAGGAGGTGTAATACCTGCCCTTTTACCTCCTCGCTCCTCACTATCTAAGGCCCCAAATACTCCTTTCAGGTGAAGCAGCGATTTACCTGTACTTAGAGTCACAGAGAGATAGAGCACTGAAACAGGCCCTTTGGCCCACCGAGTCCGTGCCGACCATCAACCACCCATTTATACTAATCCTACATTAATCCCATATCCCCTACCACATCCCCGCCTTCCCTCAATTCTCCTATTACCTACCTACACTAAGGGCAATTTACAATGGCCAATTTACCTATCAACCTGCAAGTCTTTGGCTGTGGGAGGAAACCAGAGTACCCGGCGGAAACCTACGCGGTCACAGGGAGAACTTGCAAACTCTGCACAGGCAGTACCCAGAACAGAACCCGGGTCGCTGGAGCTGTGAGGCTGCGGTGCTAACCACTGCGCCACTGTGCCGCCCCTTTTTTTTTTACCTTTTTAATAATTCCTTTTTTTACATAATATATTTACAAATTCAAATTTCTAACATCATTTCTTGAACTTGGTCATCCTAAAAAGTAAAAAGTTCAGTAACAAAAATATATACTTGAAAGTAAAACATAAACAAGTATTGAACAAGGAAAATTAACAAAAAAACATTCCTGCAAGATATCACTTCTTGTACATCTAACAACTCAGAACACTAGTTCACTGAGAACTTCAACTTGAATCCACAATCATCTAAAATATCTCCCAGGCCTAGTTGGCATAAATGTCACTCTTAAAATACTGTATTTCAAAGAAGTCTTCAAAGGGTTAACTGTAGTTAAGTCCTCCCTAGTACTGGATTTTCATATCTGCAGGTACCAAAGAAGTTCCCAGCGAAAAACGGAGGTTTGCTCGCTTGCTTATGGCAGCTTTTCAAATGCAAAAACTAAGTATATGCTGGTAGCCTCCCACTCAAATTTGCTTAACGTTCTGAGTGGCGCTCTTGCTTGTGCATTCTTCAGGTAATCTTCTGCATGCTCATAATCTTCCTTATTAAACCCAAGACTATCACTAGTCTCTGCAATAGGATATTGCTCTAATGACTTCATTCTCTTGAGCAGTATTTTATGTTCTGAATTCTGGACTTTTTCTTTGAAAAATTCTGCAAAAATCTTTTTTAAGACGAGCTTCATCTTGTGCTTTTTAGCCATCTCTTCAAACAGTGGAAAATAAACAAGGAATTCAGGGACATTAACTACTCCTTCCAAGTTAAAGTCATACTGGCAGCCGAAGAGGGGGTATTCGCCTTTCTTTTGAAATGTTACATTGTACAAATCGTTTCCAAACAAGTTGGTTTCTGATGCTTCCAGGCGTTTTACAAGTTCAAAAGCATTTGGTGTAGTGCCAATAAAGTACCCTCCAGGACGCAAGCAATCGCATGCATTCTTTAGCATGGTGTCTGCCTGTTGCAATGTCTCGAAGGAATAGTGGTAGACAAACTGACAGCTGCAGATATCAAAGATATCTTTCAATTCGTGGACGGCACAGTGGTGCAGTGGTTAGCACCGCAGCCTCACAGCTCCAGCGACCTGGGTTCAATTCTGGGTACTGCCTGTGTGGAGTTTGCAAGTTCTCCCTGTGTCTGCGTGGGTTTTCTCCAGGTGCTCCAGTTTCCTCCCACAAGCCAAAAGACTTGCAGGTTGGTAGGTAAATTAGCCAATATAAATTGCCCGTAGTATAGGTAGGTGGTAGGGAAATATAGAGACAGGTGGGGATGTGGTAGGAATATGGGATTAGTGTAGGATTAGTATATATGGGGGGTTGATGGTTTGGCACAGACTCGGTGGGCCGAAGGGCCTGTTTCAGTGCTGTATCTCAAAATTAAACTAAACTAAACTAACTTTAGAATACTGTATTCGCTGCTCACAATGTGGTCTCCTCTACATTGGAGAGACCAAAAGCAGATTGGGTGACCGCTTTGCGGAACACCTTCGCTCAGGCCGAAAGCATGACCCTGAGCTTCTGGTTGCTGGCCATTCCAACACACCCCACTGCTCTCATGCCCACATCTCTGTCCTGGGATTGCTGCGGTGTTCCAGTGAACATCAATGCAAGCTCAAGGAACAACACCTCATTTACCGATTAGGCACGCTACAGCCTGCCTGACTGAACGTTGAGTTCAATAATTTCAGAGCATGTCTCTGATGCTGAATGTTCTGTACTCAGCAAAGGACACAGTTTTATCCCCTTACGCCCCTACCTCAATAAATTTCATGCTTGGCATGACATTGAGCTCCTCTTCTGTCACCTTCGCCTCCAGGCTCACTTCTTTGACCAGGAGTCCTCCCCCCGACCAACAGACTATTTTTAGTTATTTTTTCTTTTCTCTTTTATTTGTTTATTTTATTTTAGTTTGTTTCTACTGTGCCTACCCACTTTTTTTTCAATGTTTGTGCTTGGGGCTGGGCTGTTCATTTTTCAGTCAATTAACACCCTCTCTGCACTAACGCTTTGTCTTTCAGCACACCATTAACATACCGTTTTCCTTTGCTCCATGAACTTCTGGTCAGTTATTCTACGAGACCTTGTCCCATCAATACCTCTTTGATCTTGCCCCACCCCCGCTTACTTGCTTAAAACCTCTTACATTTCGAATATTTGCCAGTTCTGATGAAGGGTCACTGACCTGAAATGTTAACTCTGCTTCTTGCTCCACAGATGTTGCCAGACCTGCTGAATATTTCCAGCATTTCTTGTTTTTATTTCAGATTTCCAGCATCTGCAGTATTTTGATTTTATTATAGGAGTGTAAAGGTTACCTGGCTGGTGAGGGAAATTGATGCAGCTGGCAGAATCTTTAGGTGGTCATGCTCTGCCACTCTTAATAAGAGCAAAATTGGGTGATGCCATGCCACACCACATAGTTTATCCATGAAATCACCTGATATACCCGTCAGCAACAACGCCTGCCCTGTTAGGAGCCTTCGATTACGTGAAGGAAACAGCTTTATCACATGGAAGTGGGTATGTCTCATCCTAAATTGTGTGATCCACTTCTCCTGAGGATCCATATAGAGTCATAGAGTTGTACGGCACAGAAACAGGCCCTTCGGCCCACTGCGTCCATGTCGACCATAATGCCTATCTATACTAATCCCACCTGCCTGCATTAATTCCATATCCCTCTATGCCTTGCTCATTCAAGTACCTGTCCAGATGCCTCTTAATTGTTGCTACTGTTCCTGCCTCCACCACCTCCTCAGGCAGCTCATTCCAGATACCCACTATTCTTTGTGTGAAAAATTTACCCCTTTGATCCCCTTTAAACCTCCTCCCTCTCACCTTAAATCTATGCCCTCTAGTTTTAGTCACCCCTACCATGGGAAACAGACTCTGGCTATCTACCCTATCTATGCCTCTCATAATTTTATATACCTGTATCATGTCCCCTCTCAGCCTCCTTCGCTCCAGGGAAAACAGACACAGCCTATCCAATCTCTCTTTATAACTCAAGCCCTCCAAACCAGGCAACATCCTTGTGAATCTTATCTGCAACCTCTCTGGCTTAATCACATCTTTCCTGTAGTGTGGCGACCAGAACTGCACACAGTACTCCAAATGCGGCCTAACCAACGTTATGTACAACTGTAACATGACGTCCCAACTCTTGTACTCAATGCCTCGGCCGATGAAGGCAAGTATGCCATACACTTTCATCACCACCCTGTCGACCTGCTTTGCCACTTTCAGGGAACTATGTACTTGCACCCCAAGGTCTCTCTACTCAATAACACTCCCCAGGGCCCTGCCATTCACTGTGTATGTCCTGCACTGGTTTAACTTCCCAAAATGCATCACTTCACACTTGTCTGCATTAAATTCCATTTGCCAATCCCTTGCCTACTTTCCCAGTTGATCTATATCCTGTTGTAACCTTAGACAACCTTCTTCACTGTCCACTATACCACCAATTTTGGTGTCATCTGCAAAATTACTAATCATGCCCCCTACATTCACATCCAAGTCATTAATATATATGATGAACATCAGAGGGCCCAGCACCGATCCCTGCGGCACACCATTGGTCAACGGTCTCCAATCCGAAAAACAACCCTCCACTACCACCCTCTGCCTCCTATCATCAAGCCAATTTTGTATCCAATTGGCTAGTTCACCCTGGATCCCATGTGTTCAAACCTTCTGGACCAGCCTACCAGGCGGGACCTTGTCAAAGGCCTTGCTAAAGTCCATGTAGACAACGTCCATCGCCCTGCCCTTGTCAATCCTCTTGGTCACCTCCTCAAAAAACTCAAAACAAATTCGTGAAACATGATTTCCCACGCACAAAGCCATGCTGACTATCCCTAATCAGACCTTGCCTTTCCAAATGCATATAAATCCTGTCTCTCAGAATACCTTCTAATAACTTTCCCACCACTGATATAAGGCTCACCGGCCTGTAGTTCCCTGGCTTATCCCTGCTGCCCTTCTTAAATAAAGGCACAACATTAGCTATCCTCCAGTCTTCCGGTACCTCACCCGTGGCTAACGATGACACAAAAATCTCTGCCAGGGCCCCAGCAATCTTCCCCTTGCTTCCTATAGCATCCTCGGATACACCTGGTCAGGCCTTGAGGATTTATCCACCTTAATGCGCTTCAAAACCTCCAACACCTCCTCCTTTGTAATGCTCCAGGGTATCGCTGTTCCCTCCCTTGAACTCACTAGCTTCCATGACCTTCTCCTCGGTAAATACAGACCAGAAGTATTCATTTAAGACCTCGCCCATTTCCCATGGCTCCACACGTAGATTACCACACTGATCCTTAAGGGGACCTACTCTCTCCCTAGCTAACCTTTTACTCTTAATATACTTATAGAATCTTTTAGGATTCTCCTTTATCTTATCTGCCAGGGAAATCTCATGGCCCCTTTTCGCCCTCCTAATTTCCTTCTTAAGTGCACTCCTTCATCCCCTATACTCCTCGATGGACTCACTTGATCCCAGCTGCCTATACCTGACATATGCCTCCTTCTTTGTCCTGACCAGACCCTCAATATCCCTTGTCAACCAAGGTTCCCTGAACTTGCCAGCCTTGCCCTTCTATCTATCAGGAACATGCCGGCCCTGAACTCTTCCTATCTTACTTTTAAAAGCCTCCCACTTGCCAGACGTCCCTTTACCTATAAACAGCCTCTCCCATTCAACTTTTGAGAGTTCCTGTCTGATGCCATTGAAATTAGCCTTCCCCCAATTTAGGACTTCAACCTGAGGACCAGTCCTATCCTTTTCCATAACTATCTTGAAGCTAATAGAGTTATGGTCACTGGTCCCAAAGTACTCCCCCACTGACACATCAACCACCTGCCCAGCCTCATTTCCTAAGAGGAGGTCAAGTGTAGCCCCTTCTCTAGTAGGGCCATCCACATACTGCTTCAGAAAACTATCCTGGACACACTTAACAAATTCTTCCCCATCTGATCCCTTCGCACTAAGGCAGTCCCAGTCAATATTAGGGAAGTTAAAATCACCTACTATTACAACCCTATAATTCCTACACCTATCTGTGATTTCCCTACATATATGCTCCTCCAATTCCCTCTGACTATTGGGGGGGCCTATAGTATTATCCCATCAAAGTGATCACCCCTTTCTTATTTCTACGTTCTACCCATATGGCCTCGCTGGACATTCCCCCTGGGATATCCTCTCTAAGTACTGCCGTGATGTCCTCACTAATCAATAGTGCAACTCCCCCTCCTCTCTTACCTCCACCTCTGCCACGCCGGAAGCATCGGTACTCTGGAACATTGAGCTGCCAGTCCTGCCCATCCCTCAACCATGTTTCCGTAATAGCTATAATATCACAATCCCATGTACCGATCCATGCTCTGAGTTTATCTGCCTTACCTGTAAGGCTTCTTGCATTAAAGTAAATGCAGTTTAGCCTACCAGACCTTCCATGCTCCCTGTTCTGCCCCTGCCCGGTCTGCCTACTGGACTTGCTTGCTTTAACCTCTACATTTGCCTCAACTATCTCATCGGAGAGACTACTACTTTGGGTCGCACCCCCCTGCAAGACTAGTTTAAACCCTCCCGAGTAGTACTAGCAAACCTCCCTGCAAGGATATTGGTCCCCCTCCAGTTTAGATGGAACCCGTCCTTCTTGTACAGGTCACCTCTGCACCAGAAGAGATCCCAATGATCCAAGTAGCTGAAGCCCTCCCGGCTACACCAGCTCTTCAGCCACACATTCATTTGCCTTATCTTCCTATTCCAACTCTCACTAGCACATGGCACAGGGAGTAATCCAGAGATTACAACCCTAGAGATCCTGCTTTTTAACCTTCTGCCTAACCCCCTACATTCACTTTGCAGGACCTCATCTCTCTTCCTGCCTATGTCATTAGTACCAATATGGACCACGACCTCTGGCTGCTCACCCTCCCCTTTCAGAATATCCTGCAGCCGCTCCGAGACATCCTTGACCCTAGCACCAGGGAGACAACATACCATCCTGGAGTCTCATTTGCGGCCACAGAAACGCCTATCTGCACCCCTTACGATAGATACCCCTATCACTATAGCTCTTCCACCCCCTTTCCTCCCCTGCTGTGCAGCAGAGCCCTCTGTGGTGCCACGAACTTGGCTGTTGCTGCTTTCCCCTGGGAGGTCATCCCCCCCAGCAGTATCCAAAGCAGTATATCTGTTGAGAGGGGGATGGCCACAGGGGGCTCCTGCACTATCTGCCTGAGCCTACTCCATCTGGTGGTCATCCCTTTTCTGGCTGTGCAGCCATTACCTGCAGTGTGACCACCTCACTAAACGTGCTATCCATGATGTCCTCAGCATCGCAGATGCTCCACAGTGAATCCACCCGCAGCTCCAGCTCCGTAATGTGGGTAGCCAGTAGCTGCAGATGGATACACTTCCTGCACACATGGTCATCAGGGACACTGGAAGCATCCCTGATTTCCCACACAGCACAGGAAGAGCATATCATGGGGCTGAGCTCTCCTGTCATGACTTACCCTTAGATTAATTAGTTACTCCCTTAATTAAAAAATACTAATTACACTAGGGGCCTTGTTCTACCCACTCCAATCTAAAGTCCTTAATAAGCTACACTGAATTTTTAAAAACTCTTTAGTTGTGCTCACCTTATCACCAGAGGTTTTTTTTTCAACATATGCTCGGAAGCCAAATCAACAGGCAGGTGCAGTCCACATAGAGACCCCCGGTTGTGATTAGCGGCCCATAAGGGGAGCTCGTCATTTACAGGTCACGCACATCTACACACCCCACATGACATGCCAGCGGATGTCAGAGCACCAGTGTCAGAGGCAATTGCGCATGTAGAGAGGGTAGTGAGACATCTCTGTGCCCTGCTCAACAATGACCTGCAGCCCATGGATTTCGGTGGACATCCTATGCCCGCGGTCCTCATCATGCAGTGGCTCTTAAGCTTGATGCCTATGCAGCATTTCAGAGGCCCACTGGAGACCTTTGTGGGGTTACAAAGTCAGCAGTGCACTGCTGCATCAGGGAGGTCACCGATGCCCTGCACCAGAGGGCCAGTGAGTATGTGTCCGCTTCAGGACAGAACCGAACAGCCAGGCCCAGAGGGACATCAGTTTCAGACAGATAACCAAAGATTTTAGGGTTCATAGACTGCACCCATGTGGCCATCAGGCCTCCCACCAGGCTACCACCTGCAGACGTTACCATTAAAGGATTCCTCTAAATCTAGGTGCAGCTGGTATGTAATCACGGAGACGCTTCATGCAAATCTGCGCTGCTTCTCATGCATCTGCCATGACACCTGGGTCCTGCGCCAGTCCCAGTTGCCACTGCTGTTCACTGAACTAGCTCAGATGGAGGGGTGGCATCTTGGAGACAAGGGCGATCCCTTGCCGACATGGCTCCTGACACCAGTGAGAGACCTCACTACTGCTGCAGAAGAGAGATACCACGCCAGTCACTGAGCTACAAATGCCGCCACTGAGCAGGCGATCTGCATGCTCAAAACGCGCTCCCAATGCCTGGATAAATAGGGTGGTGCTCTGTACTGCGGCCGAAAAGGCCAGCTCCTTTCTTTGCTGCTCGCTGTGCTCTGCACAACTACATACCCAATAGGGGACAGGCCTGGTATGATGAGGAGAGACGTCAACAGGATTCCTCCTCGGACTTTGAGGATGCTGAGGACCTACAACAGGAAAGGCGCATGGGAGGGCAGATGGCACCCAGGCTCCACATGCAGGGCTAGCATGAGCTAGGGATGTACAGCGGTGCCTTATCAAACAAAGGCTCTGCTCCATAGGAACCGACATGAGCTCTGCAAGCCACACATTACTCTCGCTCACCTGTTGTGCCCCAGTCCACATCTGCAGCATCTCTGTGTAAACCATTAGAAGCAGCAGCTGACTGAGCCAATGTCCATGTCACAGCATCCGTGGAGATGCTCATGCATAATGGTGGCATTGCAATGATTTTTTTGCATACATTAGCTTTCCTGAAGGGCCAATGGTGCAAAGGGATGTGACATTGGTGCTACATGCTGGCACACATCATTCACACAGAAAAAAGGACACACATGTTAAAGAACATTTAGTGAAAGACATATTTATATTGCTGTAACACCCGTGCACTCTCATTTGTGTCGGTGTGTTCTTTTTAAATGCTTGCGAGTGCCCTTCTTGGTGCAACCTCTGTGATAGCATCCTGACTGGAAGGCTACTGATCAGATTGCCCTTTGGCTGTGGATGACTTTGGCGGTCGTCCACTGCGCACACAAGGCCTGAAGGGCCCCGGCTGGCTGGAGGAGTCCTTCGTCATCGCAGAATCCTCCTCAGCTGTCGCGGCTGCTGGAGCTTGACTCACAGGCGGAGGGGTGGCGGGGTCGGCATCCACATTGGAATCACCTGGAGGGGGGACCCCAGATATGATGCGCTGGCTTGCCTCCTCCATCTTAGGGTTCATTGGAATCCCTCTATTCTCCTGGGAAGGATCAGGGATAGGGACAGTCTCCATGCCCCTGGTCCCTCTGTTGCCTTGCCACTGCTGATTGGATGTCATGGCTGTGGCGAGGGATTGCAGGTCAGTGCAAATCAATGGGATCTGGCTCACCAAGAGGGCCGCCGCCGCCTCGATGGATGACACCAGGCACTCATATGCCTGGGACATGGCAGCAGTCATGGCCTGGATGGACTCCCCTATCGTCCAGTCAAGACTGCGCGCGACCTATGTCATCTCCGCCTGCTGTGGTCAGAACTTATTCATCAGCTCCAGCATGCCATGTGCTGTCGACATCAGAGGGTCATCAGTATCTTGGGGGCTCAGCATGGGCCTGGCTACTCAGAGGCCTCTGACTGTCAGGGGCCTCGGATGTCTCAGCCTCAGTCAGCTGCTCTGACCAGATTGTGACCCACACTCTAAGGCTGGACGGATACCCACCGAGGTGACAGTATCTGCGCTGGTGGAAGGTGTGTTAGTGTCCTGGAACGCTGCTTCCTCAGAGTCTGGCTCTTCCTCCAAGGTGTGGGATGTCAACCGCGCAGCCAGGGTCGGCTCTGTTCTTTCACCTGGAAGACACAATGGGAAGAGGGCATTGTCAGTCTTGATGTAGCACATTTCACAATTTCAGCAGCATTGGATCACAGAACCGACATCCCACAGTGCTCATCTTTAATATCAATTGGACGTCTGCTCACCTTAGACCCTGATATCAATCTGGCCAAATGAGCGCAGCAGCTGTCGTGGTTCCAGCTGCAGCGTCTCCCCCTCGGCATCTGTCAGCCTTTGTATTTGTGCTGGGCCTCCACCAGTGTGGGATGCCTCCCTCAAATTATGGGCCATCTTCGCCTGGAGGAGCAAGGAGGCAGATATTAACAATGGCATTTCAACAGGATGACACATGTCAAAAGAGGGTTGCTGGCTACAAAAGTGGAGGGTGCTCAGTGTGCACTACTGAGTGAGGCGCTCATGTAGCCGCCATTCCCTGAGCACCGGACAAGGGTAAGTAGTCATACATTGCACCATTCATGTCGCTTCTTCCCTCTCTGCCCAACCTCCCATTCTTCGGCACGACAGTGGCACACAAATGCCACTCTGTGTGGGTGCACCCAGTTTCAGTGGAATCCTGATAGACATTGGCACTTACTCTCCCGCTTTTTAGCAGGTCATTCATCCTTTTGTGGCACTGCACCCAGTTGCAGCGATGGCACCATGGTTACTGACCTCCGGTGCCACCTCCAGCCAGATTGCCTTGGTCAGGCAGGAGGGTCTCTTCCTGCCATCGCTGGGGAAGAGGACATCCTGCTTTGCCTGCACAGACTGGAGGAGAGCAGCCAGGGAGGGATCACTGAACCGTGGTGCCACCCTGGCATGCCCCTCTCTCGCCATTCAGATGGATGTCTTCGATTGCAGCAGTCTCACTCGTAGGGACCCTCTGTGGGTGCAGGCATAGCTGCTGTGCTGGCTGCCCTTTAAATTGGGCCCCAGCACATGACTCTCAGCTGTGCCAGTTTCTAACATGGCACCGGCTGTCTCGCCAAACAACGCCCCCCCCCCAACGTAATATGGGGGGAGCTGCATGTGGCCTCTATGATAATGAGCCCCTGCGCTTAATATCACAGGGGCTCTGTGGCGGCCGCTCAGTGTGGGCACGCCGCCGAATTACAAGTACGCTGCCCAAGATGCGGCGCGCTCATAAAATTCAGGCCAGAGTTAATGTTTCGGGTCTGTGACCTTTTATCAGAACTCAGATGCTGAGACATTTGGCTGAATCTTCGGTGCACCGGCAGTGGGCGACAAATACGTCAGCCCGCCACAATCTTCCATTCGGTAGCTCATTTAAATAGCCGGGACGGGCCGTCCCTGCCCCCGCCCCATTCACATGGAAAGGGCTGGCTGCCCGTCCCCAGCAATGGCTGTAATGGTGCAATGGCTGCCTGTGCGCGGGCGCTGATGCCATTTTTAAAGGGCTTTCAGCCTTACCGGGAAATTTAAATATTTGAAGGTAAAGTAAATAAAAAGAAATACTGACATTTCTTCTGCCCCTCTCCCATGACCCCGCCCCAATAACAATAAAATTAATTATTTGCCCTTCTCCCCAAAACACTTACCTTGTCCATCTGACCTTTCCCCCCCAAACTGTGCAAACTTTAAACTCCAACCCTTCCCGCCATCTCCTACATCCATGATGTTACTTTGACCCCATTTCCCCAACCCCATACTGATTAACCTACCTCCTCCCCCCTCCCCACCAGTGTGGCACCTTATTTCCCCGGACGGTTATCCGAACCCATGGGAGTGTTGACCACCAGGACGAAGATCACAGCAGGACATCAGGCAACGACATGAGTATCATTAATTCATTCATTTTAATTTATTTAAATATTCAAATGGGGGTCTTGTTGCCGAGTGTCAGAGGGCGGCCACCACGAGGCATCGCCGACGTTGTTAATTTCGAGCCGGGCCCTCCATCAGGGTGCGTGGCAGCCCTCTCTCGGAGGCATCTTCAGGCCCCCCCTGCCACAGAACCCGAAGCCTGGGGGAGAACAAAATCTAGCCCATTGTTTCCCCTGGCTGGGGAATCTAGAACAAGGCGACACAGTTTCTGGATAAGGGGCCGATCCCCAGAGGGTTGTGGATGCGCCATCATTTAATATATTTAAGGCTGTGATGGACAGATTTTTGGTCTCTCAGGGAATCAAGGGATGTGGGGAACAGGCAGGAAAGTGGAGTTGAAGCCCAAGATCAGCCATGATCATATTGAATGGCTTGACAAGCCACATGGTCTACTCCTGCTTCTATTTCTTATGTTCTTAAGTTCTTATGATGTTAAAATCGCATTTGCAGCAGTGGTACCAATAATAATGGAATCTTGACAGGTACCTCTATTAAAACATAACACCAGGGCACAAAAATACATCTTGTTAAATAAAACTAATTAAATCCTAAAAATAATAGTATTGGTATTCATTAATTGTAAAATAACATTTTAATTTCAAAATTATGTATTCTGGTGCTTATGTGACTGAAAAAATTATGCAATAGAATTATTGCAAATGTGCAACTATGGTGAGCAGAAAACCAACGTGCTTGTTTTTCACAAAACTGCACACCTCTTCATAAATACTTACTAATTCTGAAGTTTCTATCATCCATGTGGCATATAATGTAGAGTTATGAAGATGCAGAAATGGTGAAAAAGTCCTAAATCATTTCATACTTACTTGGCTTTCATTACTACAATGTAAAATGTAGCTATAATGTTTCAAGGATATCATATTAGCTATTAGCACAAAGAAAATTAAATGCTAACATTTAAACAACAATTATTGCTCTGTGAAGCAGCACACATCAAGAATATGATTTTAAAACGGTACATTGGTTTTGGTTTGAGAAACATTAAAAGTATAGAAACAGAGAACAGAAAGTTGACTCAGGGAAATGTTGGTCGATCTATATATTCCTCTGGAAATATGAATCAATTGTGGCTAACAAACGAAGTTAAAGATTGCATTAGATCAAAGGAAGTGACTTATCAGGTTGCCAAAAAAAAGTGGTAAGCCCGAGGATTGGGAGCAATTGAGAATCCGGCAAAGGATGACCAAGAAACTGATAAACAAAGGGAAAAGAGATATAAATGCAAGCCAGCGAGAAACATAAAGGAGGACTGTAAAAGCTTCTTTAGGTATGTGAAAAGGAAAAGATTAGCATATGGGTCCATTACAGGCAGAGACAGGAGAATTTATAATGCAGAATAGGGAGATGGCGAAGAAACTAAACAATTATTTTGTGTCTGTCTTCATGGAGGAAGATACAGAAAATCTCCCAGAAATACAACAGAACCAAGGGACTTGTGAAAATGAGGAAGTGAAAGAAATTAGTATTAATAAAGAGGTAGTACTCGAAAAATTAACTGGATTGAAGATTGATAAATCCCCTGGACCAAATGATCTACATCCCAGAGTACTGAAGGTGGTAGCTATAAAGATAGTGGATGCATTGGTGATTATATTTCAAAATTCTATGATTCTGGTACGGTTCCTGCTGACTGGAAAGTAGCAAATGTAACACCACTATTTACAAAAGGAGGGAGAGAGAAAACGAGGAACTATAGACCTGTTAGTTTGACATCAGTAGTAGGGAAAATGTTAGAATCTATTATAAAGAGTGAGATAACTAGACACTTAGAAAATAATGATATGAATGGGCAAAGTCAATAAGGATTTATGAAAGGGAAATCATGTTTGACAAAACTGTTGGAGTTTTTTGAGGATGTTACTTGTAGCATAGATAAAGGAGAACCAGTGGATGGGCTGTATTTGGATTTTCAGAGGGCTTTTGATCAGGTCCCACACAGGAGGTTAGTAAACAAAATTAGAGCACATGGGATTAGGGATAATGTACTGGTATGGATTGAGAATTGGTTAACTGACAGAAAACAAAGAGTCGGAATAAACGGGTCATTCTCAGGATGGCAGGCTGCTACTAGTGGGGTACCACAAGGATCAGTGCTAAGGCCACAGCTGTTCACAATCTATATAAATGATTTGGATGTGGGGACCAAATATAATATTTCCAAATTTGCTGACAACACAAAACTAGGTGGGAATGTATTTGTGAGGAGGATGCAAGAAGGCTTCAAGGGGACTTGGACAGGTTACGTGAATGGGCAAGAACGTGGCAGATGGAATATAATGTGAATAAGTGCGAAGTTATCCACTTTGGTAGAAAAAACAGAGCCAGAGTATTTCTTAAATGGTGCGAGATTGGGAAGTGTTGATGTTCAAAGGGACCTGGGTTTCCTGATTCATTGGTCACTGAAAGCTAGCATGCAGGTGCAGCAAACAATTAGGAAATGGTATGTTGGCCTTCATTGCAAGGGGATTTGAGTACAGGAGTAATGAAGTCTTGCTGTAATTATATACAGCCCTGGTGAGACTGCACCTAGAGTATTCTGTTTTGGTCTCCTCATCTAAAGCAGGATATAGTTGCCATAGAGGGAGTGCAACAGTGGTTCACCAGTCTAATCCCTGGGATGGCGGGATTGTCTTATGAGGAGAGATTGACAAAACTGGGCCTGTATTCGCTAGAATTTTGAAGAATGAGAGGTGATCTCATTGAAACTTACAAAATTCTTAGAGGGCATGAAAGAGTGGACGTAGGTAGGATGTTTCCCCTGGCTGGTGAGTCTATAACCAGGGGACATAGTCTCAGAATAAGGGATAGGCCATTTAAGACTCAGATGAGGAGGAACTTCTTCACTCAGAGGGAGGTGAATCTTTGGAATTCTCTACCCCAGATGGCTGTGGAAGCTCAATCACTGGGCGTGCTCAGTACAGAAATCGATAGATATCTGGATACGAATGACATCAGGGGATATGGGATACTGCAGAAAAGTGATGTTGAGGTAGATGAGCAGCCATAATCTAGCAGAATGTCAGAGCAGGCTCGACAGGCTGAATGGCCTATTCCTGTCCCTATATTCCTATGTCCCTATGTTCCTACGAGACCAACCGAGAAGCAGAAAGTGGTCAAAGAATGTGTTAACAACCGAGGCGGGAGGAGTGCACTGTTAATTCAGTACCACATCTCCACAGGTCACAACATTTTAAAAATTTTCCCACTTACCGAAACAGTCACTTAGATACTCTATTTGTCCCCAGAATAAAGCACACCAACCAGGTTTCTTTAATAAACAACTAAATTGTCCGTTTGTTATAAACCAAGTCTTAACCAATAACGTAGTAAAACATACTTACCTTCCGGGAGTGGAGTGGAGAGGAGGAGAACTGAGGGAAGAACAGCGAGAGAGGAGCGGATAAACAGAGCTCGACAATCGCGACCCAGACACTTATCTTCCGGGAGTGGAGTGGATAAATAGAGCCGAGGATCGCGGCCTAGACACTGACCGTCCAGGAGCAGACAGCAGTCCGGGCGCACAAGGTGATTGGTTGGGTAAGTAACAGCTGTTAGTACCGGTAAATAGCTTAAAAAAATCAGGGGAAAGTTCTTTTGAAAAAAACCTCAAAACCTACCGTATAAGTGATAACGTTAGTACTACTAAAGTGCGTTTTTTTTAAATTAGTGTAATTTATTATTTACATTGTAGGGGCTAGAGTTTGGAGTAGAGCAAGGCCCCTAGCGTAATTAATATTTTTTAATTAAAGGGAGTAACTAAGTAATCTAAAGGTAAGTCATGGCAGGAGAGATTCTCAGGACATTGGGACCGGTTCTGGCAAGGTGGGAACAGTACAAGCTGGACGGGTTGCATCTGGGCAGGACTGGGACCCGTTTCCTCTGGGGGGGGATGGGGGGGGAGGTGTTTGCTAGTGCTGTCGGGGAGGGTTTAAACTAGAATGGCAGGGGGATGGGAATTTGAGCAGGGAGACAGAGGAGAGGGAAACAAGGATAGAAATGAAAGACAGAAAGGTAAGAAGCAAAAGTGGAAGGCAGAGAAAACAAGGGCTAGAAACAAATGGGGCCATAGTGCAAAATAAAACTAGGATGACTAACAATGTTAAAAAGACAAGTCTAAAGGCATTGTGTCTTAATACACAGAGCATTCACAATAAGGTAGATGAATTAACAGTGCAAATAGATATAAACGGTTATGATTTAGTAGTGATTACGGAGATATGGCTGCAAGATGACCAAGGATGGAAACTGAACATCCAGAGGTACTCAGTATTTAGGAAGGACAGGCAAAAAGGGAAAGGAGGAGGGGTAGCATTGTTAGTAAAGGAGGAAATCAATGCAACAGTGAGGAGGCATATTGGCTTGGAAAATCATGATGTGGAATCTGTATGGGTGGAGCTAAAAAACACCAAGGGGCAGAAAATGTTGGTTAGGATTGTCTATCGGCCCCCAAACAGCAGTGGAGATGTAAGGGATGGCATTAAACGGCAAATTAAACAGAGACGCATGCAATAAGGATACAACTGTAATCATGGGTGACTTTAATCTACATATAGATTACTCAAACGAAATTAGCAATATTACTGTGGAGGAGGAGTTCCTGGAGTGTGTACGTGACGGTTTTTTAGACCAATACGTTGAGGAACCAACTAGAGAACAGGCTATCCTAGACTGGGTATTGTGCAATAAGTAAGGATTAATTAACAATCTTGTTTGTGCAGCGTCTCTTGGGGAGGAGCGACCATAACATCATAGAATTCTTCATTAAGATGAAGAGTGAAATAGTTGAATCCGAAACTAGGGTCCTGAATCTAAATAAAGGAAGGTATGAGGCACGAGTTGGTTATGGTAGATTGGGGAACTTTACTAAAAGGGTTGACAATGGATAGGCAATGGATAATATTTAAAGCATGAATTACAACAATTATTCATTCCTGGTGCAAAAATAAAACCGGAAAGGTGGCTCAACCGTGGTTTACAAAAGAAATTAGGGATAGTATTAGAGCCAAAGAGAAGGCATATAAAATTGCCAGAAAAAGCAGCAAGGCTGAGGAGCAGTTTAGAATTCAGCAAAGGATGACAAAGAGGTTGATTAAGCGGGGGGGGGGGGGGAATAGAGTGACAGTAAACTTGAAGGGAACATAAAAACTGACTGTAAAAGCTTCTATAAATATGTGAAGAGAAAAAGATTAGTGAAGCCAAATGTAGGTCCCTTACAGTCAGAAATGGGGGAAATTATAATGGGGACCAAAGAAATGGCAGAACAATTAAACGCATACTTTGGTTCTGATTTCACAAAGGAGGACACAAATAACCTCCCAGAAATGATACGGAACCAAGGGTCTAATGAGGGGGAGGAACTGAAGAAAATCAGTATTAGTAAAAAAAAATAGTGCTAGGGAAATTAATGGGGTTAAAGGCTGACAAATCCCCAGGGCCTGATAATCTACATCCCAGAGTACTAAAGGAAATGGCCCTGGAAATAGTGGATGCATTGGTTCTATAGACTCTGGAGCAGTTCCTACAGATTGAAGGGTGCCAAATGTAACTCCACTATTTAAAAAAGGAGGGAGAGAAAAAAACAGGGAACTACAGACCAGTGAGCCTTACATCAGTAGAGGGGAAAATGCTAGAGTCTATTATAAAGGATGTGATAGCAGAACACCAGGAAAGCATAAACGGGATTGGGCAAAGTCAGCATGGGTTTACGAAAGGGAAATCATGCTTAACAAATCTACTGGAGTTTTTTGAGGATGTAACTAGTAGAATAGATAAGGAAGAACCAGTGGATATGGTGTATTTGGATTTTCAGAAAGCTTTTGATAGTCCCACATAAGAGGTTAGTGAGCAAAATTAAAGCACATGGGATTGGGGGTAATGGATTCTGGCATGGATTGAGAATTGTTTGACAGACAGGAAACAGAGAGTAGAAATAAACGGGTCTTTTTCCGGGTGGCAGGCAGTGACTAGGGGCATACCGCACGGAACTAACTGTAACATTTCCAAGTTTGCAGATGACACAAAGCTGGGGGGTAAAGTGAGCTGTGAGGAGAATGCAAAGAGGCTCCAATGTGATTTGGACAAGTTGGGTGAGTGGGCAAATGCATGGCAGATTCAGTATAACATGGATAAATGTGAGGTTATCCACTTTGGTTGGAAAAACAGAAAGGCAGATTATTATCTGAATGGTGATAGATTGGGAATGGGGGAGGTGCAACGAGACCTGGGTGTCTTTGTACACCAGTCACTGAAAGCAAGCATTCAGGTGCAGCAAGCAAATAGGAAGGCGAATGTTATGTTGGCCTTCATTGCAAGAGGATTTGAGTACAGGAGCAAGGATATCTTACTGCAGTTATACAGGGCCTTGGTGAGACCACATCTGGAGTATTGTGTGTAGTTTTGGTCTCCTTATCTGAGGAAGGATGTTCTTGCCATGGAGGGAGTGCAAAGAAGGTTTACTAGGCTGATTCCTGGGATGGCAGGATTGAAGTATGAGGAGAGATTGGGTCGACTAGGCCTATATTCACTAGCATTTAGAAGAATGAGAGGGGATCTCATAGAAACCTATAAAATTCTAACAAGACTGGACAGGCTAGATGCAGGGAGGATGTTCCCGATGGCTGGGGAGTCCAGAACCAGGGGTCACAGTCTCAGGATAAGGGGTATGCCATTTAGAACTGAGATGAGGAGAAATTTCTTCACTCAGAGGGTGGTGAACCTGTGGAATTCTCTACCACAGAAGGCAGTGGAGGCCAAATCGTTAAAATATATTCAAGAAGGAGATAGATATATTTCTTAATTCCAAAGGGATCAAAGGATATGGAGAAAAAGTACAAACAGTGTACTGAATTAGACGATCAGCCATGATCTTTTTAGAATGGTGGAGCAGGCCCAAAGGGCCGAATGGTCTACTCCTGCTCCTATTTTCTATGTTTCTATATGCACAACTGGAAATATTAAAGCCCGTTATTTTATCCTAGCCCTCACACACTCTCACATACACAACCGTTTAAACGGAAATCAAAGGATTTTTGTTTACAGCTGTTACAAAGAAATAGAAGGAATAAAAAAAACTTAGACTGAAGAGAAGATATGGAAGTCCTTTGTTTTAGTGAGATATCCCAAAGGTGAATAGGTGGCTGCCACTAGGAATCTTCCTAGAACAGTTCTTTCCAGGCAAAGTTGATGAACAATCTGGGTAAGCTTTCAAGAGATGCAGCTACCAGAGGCTTCACATAGGTCTTACATCAGGTGTGCAGCAACAAAGGTTTCAATTCTCACACATTCGATGCAAGGTTCCTTCAAAGATGCAGAATGTCTTCAAAGAGAGAGATAACAATACAACTTGAGACAGAATTTTTCTTTTCAAGAGAAAGATAAGCAGGGTCTTCTTCTGTTCTCCTGGCAGGTCAGGAAGCAAACTTCTTTCTGTTCTTGGCCAAACACCCACTGGCCTTTTTAATAGTTAAAATGAAACAAAAATCTTTCCAGAGGCAAGTCCTATGATAACCATAAATCCTGACTTGTCAATAAGCAAATAGCCCTTCAGGTCAAAACACAACCCCCTGCTGTGTTTACTTGAAATCAGATGCTTTCCAGTAAAATTTGTTTACTGGTCAACCTTCTGTTGACCCTTCTTTTAAGAACAACACCCAAAGTTTCACTTCTTCAAGATTCCAGCACCCATGAAATCCTTTTCAGTTTGTAAAAAACAAGTTCTCAAGTTTCAACAAAAAATGGAAACCCTCGTAACAAATGCAATAGAGCAGTGAGCTCATGTCCAGAAAAAAATCAAAGCAGATCTAGCCCAGGAGCAGAGGAAATATAGGGCAAAGTCTGGGTAACCACAGAAAAAGCAGAATTTAGTTCAGGATCTGGCAGCAGAAGCAGAGAGTGAACTCAGAGGAACAAGATGCATTAGTTAAATTTATTGCTCATTTCCTGGCACTGCTGTTTCATCAGGCAGCCAAAGTGCCAGCCTGAATCAGGCAGAAGCTTCATAACTTTATGCAAATCATGGTCCTATGGCATACATAGGACCTTAATGGCAATTTAGCAATTAACTGAGGGGGCGACAACCACAGTAGTCTTACTCACTGAAAGTCTGGGCTTCACCTTTTCCATCTGCAATACCCTGCAGAACCTCCACTCTGCACAACTTATCTGAGTGCTGTGGGTAGTCACTGAATTGCCCAATCTTCAACTTCTGAGAACCAGCCAGCTGCATCTTTCCATCCATTTCGATGGGTTGCTAGCAGGCAGGATGTAAATGAGGCCGACTGCCATGGTCAGGTAAACCAACAGCTTGTTGAACATCCAGGTGTCAAATTTCCCATTTTTGTTCTTTTTTAGGTATTTTAGTGTTCACTGTCACCAGTTACTTCAGTAGCAGATTCCATGTCCCCTACAATCAGGAGTATACCTTTACCCAACATCTAGTTAGATAGTAACATGACTCAGGAGACATAACAACAACAAGCTTTATGCTTTTCTGTATACTGTGATCTTCCACATGCCGCACATGCTTTTCTTCTATCATTTAGGGAGCTGGTAACCATTCTAGCCAATTATAAAACAAACTGATTTATGTTGCATGAAATACGAGAATGAAAAGACTACCATTTTCAGTGAGTTTTACCTATATTCTATCATTCCTCATAACTGAGAAAAACAGATTAAAGGAAAAGTGAGATTATAGGAAGGAGAGCTGAAAAAAGAGAAGTTGCAAAGCTGGACCAATAAATTGAGTACTCATGTCTAAATAGCAGTTAATATGTGCACAAAATTGGTCGCAGAGGAGGGACTTATTTTACAATAACATGTTAAAGAGAAAAAGCTAATCCACAAATCCCTCCTTTGAATCACCAAGCTTTGATTTCTTGTGGCTAAAAATAGCTCTCCAATGCAAAACTCATCTGCTGTCCCTATTGCTCTGCCTGCTAACACTGACAACTTTCTACAACTTTTTCACTTTTGTCAAGCAAAATCGAATTCATCAATTCTAACTTTCCCTCTGCTGCAAGTAACTTCAATGTCCACCATCAGCAATGGCTCCTCTTCTACTTATGAGGCCAGCACTAATGGAGAGTCTTTTGCTATCCTCAAGGAAAACCTTCAACACCATCAATCTTACCCTCTGAAATCATTTTTATTGAGTACAGAATGCTACCATGCCAGACTTGAAGTTTCTAGCAACAGGTACCCACCCCACCTCCTTTGAGGCTTCAGACATGGTTAGGTCCTTGAGAGGAATCAGTGAAACATACCCAACAACTACCACTCAGAGCAAAGATCCTCCACCCTCTTATTCTGTACTAACCACCACAGCAAGCAGAATAAAAATTCTGACTTATTTAAAGTCAGAATGGATAGACGTGGCATTCCCACAAGAAACCAACCCCAGGTCTTTAGAACATAGTAGACTTAGGGAAGACTGGGCAGGCCAATGTTAGCCACCTCATGTTTGGTCAAGTGGAGCAGAGGATGTCCTCACACTGCTCCCATACGCTACAGAGATGAAGTACCAAGGTCTTATACTCTATGACCAACGTTCCCTCTAATTTCCCTTCACTGTGTGCAGCCTGTTTGTTGCACTGCTCGGAATCTTTAAGATGGCTGTGTGGCCGCATATGCATACTTCTTAAAGGGACCACTTCTTGTGCATGGCCTGTTTGCCCTCTGTGTGCTAAGTTCTGGACAGCTGCACGGTCATGCACCCACACAGTCCAGACAGAACATTTCCTATGACACAAATAAGAGTTTGCTCAGTCAAGAACAGCAACGGCGGCACTCAAAGTGCTCGCATGCATTGCAAACAGTACAGAAGTATGAAGGTCTTAAACACTATGGGTTGGACTTTGTTTTCAGCCTGACATCGGGTTTCATTGTGGGGGCCAGAGAATTGGAGCGGCAGTGGCCACCACAAAATCTGACACCAGCATTGCCAGTTCCAATCTTCCCAGTGGCAGCAAGGCTCTGTGGTGGCACCTCCACTGCTCTGAGACAGGACCCTGCTTTCCATATGTTAATTACCCCTTTGCATTCATTTAAATGTAATCCACAGCGATCTTACTTTCAGTTCCCAATCTTACACTCGTTATAAGGCAGACAGGCGCCTTCACTTTCCCTTCCAAGAGAAACTGGCACCACCGAGGTGAGGAAGGGGTCAACTCTGCATGATTTAGTGTATGGGAGGGGAAGAGGTCAATTCTGCATGAGTTAGTGTATTGGGGGAAGGGAACAATTCTGCATTATGTTGTACTGTTTGCAGGGCTGGCAGCCATTTAAAAACGGTGCCAGCAACTGCTCCTGCATCAGGTGACGCCATCAACAGAGTCATCAATGCCACTCTGCCACATGATTGGGTGGGGGGGGTGGGGGTACTGCCGTCAATATATTAAGTGATGAAAGGTCACAGACCTGAGACGTTAACTCTGCTTCTCTCCCCACAGATGCTGCCTGATCTGCTGAGTATTTCCAGCACTTCCTGTTTTTATTTTATTTTTTAAAAACCTCGCCTGTCTTTAGGTGTTAGGATTCACAAGGCCCAGGAAACACAGCCAGCCACGTTTAAACTCAGAAGAGATAAAATATGAGGCATGCAGTTTCATTAAAATATTTATAGAGTTATACAGCACAGAAACAGGTCCTTCGGCCCATCATGTCCGTGCCAGCCATCAAGCACCGAACTATTCTTTTCCCAACACTTCCAACACTTGGCCCTATACTATGGCGTTTCAAGTGCTCATCTAAATACTTCTTAAATGTTGTGAGGGTTCCTGCCTCTACCACCCTTTCAGCCAGTGTATTCCAGATTTCAACCACCCTCTGGGTGAAAAAGTTTTCCTCAAATCCCCTCTAAACCTCCTACCCCTTACCTTAAATCTATGCCCCCTGGTTATTGACCCCTCCGCTAATGGAAAAAGTCTCTTCCTATCTAACCTATTAATCAATGCCCCTCATAATTTTGTATACATTTCAATGAATAACTCTCCTCCTGAGAGTAGGGTGATTGACAACACCCCTGTCCCACCTCTGTTAAAACTGGATGATGTGAGTTGGTTGGAGTTTGAGTTTGAGATTGAAACTTTTTTGTATATCCCACCAGACCCAAACCTACCTGGTTTTGAGGGTTAAAATTCCCCTCAGTGAGTGGGATCCGCTAAATCTAGCACATAGTCCAATGCACCAGAATTTGTATATCTTACAACTAGCCAGCCAATCAGATCCAGGTGCTAAGGAGTACTCTGGAGACAGCCCTTTTTGAAAAGGATGGCCACTCCTTTGCAGTGAATGGCCAAACAGTGAGAAAATCCATGACTATGCTCAACATGTATGACCCAAATGAGAACTCATCTGAAATTTCCACATTAGCATGCTCCACACTCACCCCACACATGGCAATCAGCATGATCATGGGTAGGGCCCTAAACTGTGCCTTTCTCCCCTCAATGGGACAAACTCCCAGCAGAACAAGAAGCCAAAACCATCCAAGAGCATTGTGATGGTGTGGGCCTGGTGGATGTCAGTACTACCTACACTCTGCAGAACCCTCATAAGACATACTCCAGCATAAACTACTTCCTCCTGAAGCATTCCCATGTATTCAAATAAACACAAACTAGCTGCTCAGCACAACTCATCCTCTGGCAATGAAGATTATCAACCTAAACCAACATCACCCCTAGTATGCAGGACCCCTCCCATCATCAGGCAGCCTGATATGGCAATATGTTCCTCCTGCAGGCACCATGTGTTAGGATGCAGAGTGTCTCCATAAATGTATAGGAATGGCCATTCCTATATGTGCAATTATACACCTGAATATACAATTACCTCATAAAATATATATGCGAATCAATCTTTAATCACACATAGGCTTCATAAGATATATGTGAATGTACAGTGTGCATAATAGCTTCATAGAAAGTATGTGGATGTACACTTTAATGCATAATAGCTCTATAAATGCATCTCTTGAATACACAGTAAAAATATTAAATTCTATCAGTATTCCTTTTATCTGACAATATTTGTTCAAAATTCAAAAGTACATCCAAATATATTTTAGTTTAAAAGGTCTTCAAGTACTAACTTTAAAATTAATTTTCAAAGTATTGTTTATTTTCTTCTCATTGTCTGTAAAATTACATCAGTAGCACCAGAGAAAGAAAGGATCACATACCTTCCTGTAAATAGTCTCTAGACCTGGCTTAGGATCCTCTATGATATGATCTGATGATGGTAGTCTACAGTTCCAGGATACCTTAATTGGGTCTGGTAATGCAATCATATTCCCATCTTCCCCAAACCAGTATTTTCTCTGTCACAACATTGCAGACGTAAGGCAAAGCATTTTAGTTTCATTCTGTACCATACATAATTATAACAAGGAACAGTTGTCTCAAAAAATGCTGAATAAAATCTTTATCAAATTACATATAATATTTTAAACATTAGTAATTTCAGTTATTGATTAAAAAATAGCCAATGAAAAATATTTTCCTAAAGCATTTTGAACAATTTGTTGGAACCCTATGGCCATATTGCAAAAATCAGTGAAAGATTCACATGGGCAAAACCCATTATAAAAATAGACATTGAAATTTGAGAGACACAATTGTCATAAGAAGTGTGACAAAAATATGACAACGGGATGGTAAGTTGTGCAAATGTACACAGATGTAAGATTTTTAATAAGACAATGGCATAGCCTATTTACAACTGCATCACTCGTAATAAATAACATTTATACATCACCTTTAACACACAAAAAATCTTCAAGCATTTCAAAAGACATGAGGAAAATGGAACACTGAATTGCACAAAGAGAGATTAGGAATGATGAACAAAAACTTGGATGAAAGAAATAGGAATTGAGGGAAGTTTTAAATGAGCAGAAAACAATGCAGAGGTGGATGAGTTTAAGGAGGAAATATTAGAAAGTGGGGCCTCATCCCTCATCACACCCTAGGGACATCTCAAAGTTCTCTACAACCAAGTAATTGCTTTTGAAGTGCAATCACTGTTTTTATGAAGGCAAATGTAGCAGCCATGTGCACGACAAGATGCCAAAAAACAGAAAATGAATGATCAGAAAATCTGCTTTCGGTGATGATGGTTGAAGGATCAATTTAACCAGTGCATCTCCCTTTCCTTCTTTCTATGATATCATGCGGAATTTTACATCTAGCTGAAGAAGCAGACATCGCATCCAATTAGCTTTGCACAACAATGCAGCACTCCATCAGCACTGCACTGAAGTGTCCATCTGGAATTTGTGCTGAAGTCTGTATTAGGGTTTGAGCTCAACTGTTATAATTTAAACGTACGAGTACTAACAACTGGATCTACCTGATATTTAAGCGTATAAGAGAAGGGACATGATGTTAAAACTAACTTTCAGTCTTCAGCAGAACTTGTATGTAACTTTGTCCTCTGGCAGCTGGCACCTATGCTAACCTTGCCCCCTCCCCTGGTTGCAGCCCACTTGTGCCCAGTGTCTCACCATGTGCAAATGCTGCCTCTAAGCTATTGTCTAAACTACATGCTATGTATCTGAGCTGGTGGCTGCAAGGCAGAAAGTGAATGACAAGTGTTTGTTCATCATTACTATCTTCCTGCTCTTCCACCACTGACTGCCCAGGCTGCAGTTCTTGGGTATCTGAAAAGAGAAAGGCACAAGGGTAGGGCTGTGGTGAGGAAGGAGGGGAAAGTAAGAGGTTCATGCTTACACCATCTGCAGCTTGTAAATCAGAGATGAGGAGTAAGTGAGATGTGAGGAGGACTGGTATGAACATATGGTATCAGCCCCACCACGGGCCATGACCTCAGACATGGTCACTCCAAAGATAGCAGGCACCATCTCCTCAATGGAAGTAAGGACAAGTAGCCATGCCTGTCCCCCACACATTAGGTGCTGTTGCCTCCACCTTTGCTCCACCTTGCCCTGCAAAAGAAATGGATGTGTGACAGAGAATGTGGTGCAGTGTGTTTGGGTGATGTGGCTGTAATGTTGAATAGCTAGCAGTGTGTGAAAGCTGCGAGATGTGGGTGTGAGGCTTGCAACAGTGCTAAGTATGTGAGGGTGAGGTGAAGCTATGAATGTTAGGTATGAGTTGTGATTGATAGTGATTGTTGATAGGTGAGTGATTGGGTGTGGTTCATTGAGCAGTGTGTGAAGCTAGTGGTGCAGTTGGTGAAATATGGCATTTGAAGATGCATTCATAGACCACTCATGTAGGTAATTGAGCACCCCATCTAGGTCCTTGGAGCTAGATTCCTGAAATGGACCGCAACAGCTACCTGATCTCACTGCCTTACCAAGGTTTGACTGGAGAGCATCCTGGCCCCTTTGGATAGATGACATCTCTCCTGCTCTGTACCTCTGTACCTCCAGTGCTGCATCAGAAAATCCTGGAGCCCGCTCTTTACCATGTTGTGCCATGCTTGTGTCTTTCCCAGGTCAAACTCACATTTACAACGAGTTTCCAAACTGTTCCAGCCAAAATCCACCTTCCCTTTAAGGGGTACATGTTTGCTTTAAGTAGTGTAAACTAGTTTGAATGCATGCCAGCCTCTCACAATTTTGCATCCCCTGCTCAGGCATGCAGCCAACAATGCACATAGAGCTGACTGTATACTACAATCATTTAAATGAGCAGGCAGTACAACGTTTGCATGCTGCTTGCATCAGAACCAACGTATGCAAGTTATATGGCAATCGCAATCCCGCAGCTATTTTCAGGTCTTATCCAATTTTATGGCCTCTACTTATAAAACAATAATAACAATCCTAACAAGAGCAAAATATTGCAGATGCTGGAAATCTGAAATAAAAACAGAAAATGCTGGAAAAAGTCAGCAGGTCAGGTAGCATCTGTAGAGAGAAAAAGAGAGTATATGTTTCAGGTCAATGACCCTTCATCAGAACTGTCAGTTTTTAAAAATCAGCAAAAGACAACCAAGAAATTGACAGAGAGAAAATAGAAGACAAGTGTGAACCAGCAACAAATAGTAAAACAGATTGTAAAAATCTCTATAAGTATGTAAAATGAAGGGCTGGATTTTGATTCCAGCCCGATGTCGGGTTTCGTAGCGGGAGGAGGGCCAGAGAATCAGAGCGGCAGCGTCCCACCACGGAACCCGATGCCGGGATTGCAGGGCCCAATCTTCACAGCGGCAGGGAAGCTCCGTGGTGGTCCTCCCGCTGCTCTGCAGCAGGACCCTAGTTTGCATATTTAAATTACATGTTCACAGATAATCACAGAATTGTTACAGTGCAAAAGGAGGCCATTTAGTCCATCATGCCCACACTGGCTCTCTGAAAGAGCAATTCAGTCAGTTCCATTCCCCTGCCTTCTCCCTGTAACCCTGCACATTCTTCCTTTTTATATAATAGTCTAATTCCCTTTTGAATGCTTCAATTGAACTTGCCTCCACCACACTCACAGGCAGTGTATTCCAGACCAATAACCACTCACTGCATGAAAAAAATTTTCCTCATGACACTTTTGCTTCTCTTACCAAATACTTTAAATCTGTGCCCTCTCATTCTCAATCCTTTCATGAGTGGGAACAGTTTCTATCTATTCTGTCCAGATCCCTCATGATTTTGAATACCTCTATCAAATCACCTCTCAGCCTTTTCTTCTCCAAGGAAAACAGTCCTAACTTCTCCAATCTATCTTCATAACTGAAGTTTCTCATCCCTGGAACCATTCTCGTGAATCTTTTCTGTACTCTTTCCAATGCCCTCATGTCTTTCTTCAAGTGTGGCACCCAGAACTGGACACAATACTCCAGCTGAGGCTGAACCAGTGTCTTATACAAGTTCAACATAACTTCCTTGCTCTTGTACTCTATGCCCCTAATAATAAAGCCCAGGATACTGTATACTTTATTAGCCGTTCTCTCAACCTGTCCTGGCACCTTCAATGATTTATGCACACATACACCCAGGTCCCTCTGCTCCTGCACTCACTTTAGAAATGTACCCTTTATTTTATACTGTTTCTCCATGTTCTTCCAACCAAAATGAATCACTTCACATTTCTCTGCATTGAATTTCATCTGCCACCTGTCTGCCCATTCCACAAACTTGTCTATGTCCTTTGGAGTACTACACTATCCTCCTCAGAATGCTTCCACGTTTGGTATCATCTGCAAACTTTGAAATCGTGCCCTGTACACCAAGGTCTAGGTCATTAATATATATCAGGAAAAACAAAGGGTCCCAGCACAGACCCCTGGGGATCTCCACTACAAACCTTCCTCCAGATGAAAAACATCCATTAACGACTACTCTTTGTTTCCTGTCACCCTGCCAATTCCATATCCATGCTGCTACCAACCTTTTTATTCCATGAGCTACAACCTTGATCACAAGTCTGTCGTGTGGCACTGTATCAAACACCTTTTGAAAGTCCATGCACACCACATCAACAACATTGCCCTCATCAATCCTCTTTGTTACCTCATCAAAAAACTCCAGCAAGTTAGATAAACACGATTTTCTCTTAAGAATTCTATGCTGGCTTTCCTTAATTAACCCACATTTGTCCATGTGACTGTTAATCTTGTCCCGAATTATTTTTTCTAGAATTTCCCCACCACCGAAGTTAAACTGACTGGCCTGTAGTTGCTGGGCTTATCTTTACATCCTTTTTTGAACAAGGGTGTAACATTTGCAATTCTCCAGTCCTCTGGCACCACCCCAGAGTATAAGGAAGACTCAAAAATTATGGCAGTGCCGCTGCGATTTCCACCCACACTTCCTTCATGGATGCATCTCATCCGGTCCTGGTGCCTTATCCACTTAAAGTACAGACAGCCTATCTAATATGTCCTCTTTCTTATCAATTTTAAACCCTTCTAGTATCTGAACTACCTACACTTTCACCATTGCCTGTGTTGCATCTTCTTCCTTGGTAAAGACAGATGCAAAGTATTCATTTAATACCTCAGCTATGCCCTCTGCCTCCAAATGTAAATCCCTTTTATGACCTCTAATCAGCCCCAGTCCTCCTTTTAACACCCTTCTACTATTTATATGTCTATAGAAAACTTTGGGAATAGCTTTAATGCTAGCTGCCAGTCTCTTTTCATGCTCTCCCTTTGCTTCTCTTATTTACCTTTTCACTTCTCCTCCGGACTTTCTATTTTCAGACTGGTTCTCAATAGTATTTTCTACCTGGCATCTGTCATAAGCACACTTTTTATACTTTATCTTAATCTCTACCTCTTTTGTCATCCAGGGAGCTCTGGATCTGTTTGCCCTACTTTTCCCCTTCGAGGGAAAATACCTTGACTGTGCCCAAACTATTTCTTCTTTGAAGGTAGCCCATTGTTCAGCTACTGTTTTCCCTGCCAACTTTTGACTCCAATTTATTCTCCCCAGCTCCATTCTTACCCCACTGCAGTTGGCTATCCCCCAGTTACCTATTCTTACTCTGGATTGTTCTTTGTCCTTTTAATGTTTGCATTAATTAAAATCTAATCTGCAGCAATACCTTTAGTTCCCGATCTTCAGCGCGATATGTGGCACCCACGCCTTCACTTTCCTGTCCAGGGAAAGCTGGCACCACTGAGTTGGGGAAGAGGTGAATTCTGCACTTTGTGTATAGGGAAGGGGTGAACTTTGCACTTTGAGTATAGGGAAGGGGGGTAGGGGTCAACTCTGCACTTTGTGTATAGGGAAGGGGGGAAGGGGTCAATTCTGCATTTTGTTCAACTGTCTGCAGGGCTGGCAGCCTTTGAAAAATATCACCAGGTGATGCTGTGAACGGCGTTGCCGAGGCCGCCCCACTCCGTGATTGTGGGGAGACGACCGCCGTCAATATGTAAAGTGGCCGTGTAACCGCGGCGGCGCAAGTCCTGTGGGGGACGGCCGCCATGTTCCATGCCTGCCGCCGCTCCTGGCGGCAGGGCTACAAAATCCAGGTCAAAGAGTGTAGCGAAAATATACATGGGTCCCTTAGAGACAGGTACAGACAAAATTACTATGGGAATTAAGGAAACGGCATAGATGTTAAACAACTATTTTGTATCTCTTTTTACAGTGGACACAAAAACATAACAGAAATAGTGTGGAACCAAGGGTCTAAAGAGAGGAACTGAAATGTTAGTAAGGAAAAAGTACTGGAGAAATTAATGGAACTAAAAGCCAACAGATCCCCTGGACTTGATAGTCTACATCATAGGGTTCTAAAAGAGATGGCTGCGAGACATGGTTTTGTTCTTCCATAATCTCCTAGATTCTCTATGGATTGCAAGGCAGCAAATGTTACTGATCAAGAAAGGAGGAAGGGAGAAAACAAAAAACTATATGCCAGTAGGTCTGATATCAGTAGCAGGGAAAAGGATAGAATCTATTGTCAGGAATGCAGTAAGGGGACACTTAGAAAATTATATGACGATTAGGCAAAATCAACACGGTTTTATGAAATGTTTTCAAATCTGAGTTTGTTGAGGGTGAAAATGAAAAGTTAAATAAGGGGAAATGAGCAGATGTAGTATTTTTGGATTTTTAGAAGACATTTGATAAGGCGCCACAAGATTAGGGTTTATGAGATTTTGGTTACTATATTAGCATGGATTGAGTATTGGTTACCAGACAGAAACCAGCAAGTAGAATAAGTGGGTAATTTTTGTGTTGGAAGGTTGTAACCAGTGGAATGACGCAAGGATCAGTGCTTGGGCCTCAGCTATTTACAATCTGTACAATGACTTGGATGTAAGGACCCAGTGAACATATCCAAGTTTACAATACAAAGGGAAAGTAAGCTGTTAAGAGGACGCAAAGAGGCTGAAAAGGGATATAGACTAGTTAAGTAATTGGGCAGAAAGGTAGCAGATGGAGTATAATGTGGAGAAATGTGAAATTATCCTCTTTGGTAGGAAGAACAGAAAAGCAGAATATTTTTTACAACTAGTAAACATTGGTTTTGTGAGGGATTTTCGTGCTCTTGTATACGAATCATGTAACTTGCAGGTACAGCAAGCAATTAGGAAGGCAAATGGTATATTAGTCTTTGTTGCAAGGGGGTTACAGTATAAAAGTGAGCGGAGGCTAAATTGGGACAGCACCGAAAATGGCAGCAGCGCTCTTGATGTATGATTACCTCGCACCCATTGAATACCCATTACCATGACTGTAACATGCAGCCAGCACGAAGCTCACTGTTGAGTGAGGGCATGTCTCAGCAGGGGGCCAAAATGGTGAGAGGCTAGCACGAGTTAAAGCAAGCTTGCACTACTTAAATCTCTTAAAGGGGAGATGCATTGTGGTGGAATTTCTTGTATAATCCCCTCTGAATAATGGCACAAGATAGGAGAGAGCTTACTCTGAGGTTCACCGACACTGCACTGGGGATGTTGGTTGGAGGAGGTGCAAAGAAGAAGTTCTGTATTCACAGGAGGCCCTCGAGACAATCGCTCAGGAGACAGTGGGAGCAGCTAGCTGTGATGGTCAATGCTAGGACTCAAGCCCCGAGGACCTGGGTGAATTACCACAGAAGTTCAATGACCTCACAAGTGGTCAAGGTCAGTGAATTCATCTTCAAATAACTTATCCCACCAACTGCACCACTAGTCTCACACATTACTCAATGCATCACACCACCATTATTCACCAACCAACAATCTCCTATCAGGACTCTTACCTACCATTCATAGATGCACCTTATCCACACATTCAGCACTGCTGCAAGCCTCACACTCACATTGCCAAATATTCAACCATGACAACCACATCACTCAAACTCATTGCACCACACTCACTGAAACAATTTCCCCTCTCTTGCAGGTCATGTGGCACACAACTGGAGACAGTAGTACCTTGCCAGTGGGGAACAGGCACATTGGCACATTGTCTGCCCCATGGAAGAGATGGTGCTTGCCATCATTGTTCAGCGCTGGGGCTCAAACCATAGATGATGATGGCATCCTCATGCCTCCTCCTCACATTCCACTTCCACCTCATCCCACAATCTCTCTGAACTGAAGTATTGTCATTGTTGAATCTCCCACATGCTCCATCCTGGAGAAGTCACCATTGGCCAGAAACTTAACTGAATGAACCACATAAATACTGCGGCTAAGAGCAGGTCAGAGGCCAGGTATTTTGTAGGCTGACTCTCCCTCTGACTCCCCAAAGCCTTGACACCTGACTCCCTAAAGACTTTACACCATCGACAACGCACAAGTCAAGAGTGTAATGGAAGACTCTACTTGCTTGGATGAGTGCAGCTCCAAGACACTCAAAAACTCCAACATTTAAGAAGCTTGACACCACCCAGGACAAAGCAGCCCACTTGATAGGCACCCCATCCACCACCTTCATCACTGGCGCACCGTGTCCGCAATGTGTACCATTTACACAACGTACTGATTTACAAGATCACCTAGAAGGATAAGTGCAGCAGGTGCATGGGAACACCACCACTTCCAAGTCCTCCACAAGACACACTAAAATAAAGGCAAAATACTGCGGATACTGGAAATCTGAAATAAAAAGAGAGTGTTGGAAATGCACAGCAGGTCTGGCAGCATCTGCAGAGAGAGAAACAGAGTTAATGGGTGGAATTTTATGCTGTCCCCCGCGGCAGGTTTGGAGGCGGTGGGAACATAAAATCGGGTGGGATGGTGGCAGTGGGATGGGGGGTTGGGGGGGGGGGTGGTTCCCACCACCATCCCGCCTCCACTGAAATTTAGTCCGGGGCGAGAAGGCCTGTGAACGGCCTTCCCACCCGACAGCCAACTGAGGCCCTTAATTGGACAATTAACCCCAATTAATGGCCTCTTCCGGCCACAGCCGCAATTACCCATGCAACAGGCAGCCCTGTTGCTGCACAGGAAGCACAGAAGGAAAAACCATACAAGCTGCTTCCTGGCTCCTGTGGGTGGGGGGGTGGGGAGAGGTCCTCATTAAAAGGCACATAGTGCCTGAACGAGGAATCCAGCATCTGGAAGGGGGGCCGGCAGAGGGCCACCCCCCGTCCTTGCTGTCAACCTTCCTCGACTGGGACCCCTACCCCATGAGACCCCTCCCGCCCTGAGGTCTGGCTACAGTGACGTTTCTCGGCCTCCAGGACCGTCACCTCCAGCGGCAGCCACCACCTCCACGATGGTCGTGCAGCTGCTGGCCTCTAATGGGCTGGCAGTTCTCCAAGGATTTCTGGTGACAGAGTCCTAGATCCTATGGAAGGCCCACTGCTGTCCACTTAAGTGCCTAGCAGGCCTTCTGGAAAAGAGGCAATGGGGGGATCTCGGCGTCGGTTTCTCCCAATGTCGAGACCCCGCAACCAGGATAAAACTCCCCCCCCCCCACCCCCCCGTGTTTCAGGTCTGTGACCTTTCATCAGAACTGGCGAAGGTTAGAAATATAATAAGCTTTGAGCAAGTGAAAGGGGGGGTAGGGGAAGAAGGAAAAAAGGGAAGGTCTGTGATAAGGTGGCACACGTATGAGAGATTAAATGACAAAGATGTCATGAAACAATGGGCAAAGGGAGTAGTAATAGACCTTCCCTTCGGTTCTTCTTCACCCCCCCCCCCACCCCACTTTCACTTGCTCAAAGCCTATTACATTTTTAACCTTTCCCAGTTCTGCTGAAAGGTCACAGACCTGAAACATTAACTCTGGCAGTGAGGGGACGCCGTGAGAGGAGACATTTGCCTGACAGAGGCATTGCCAGAGTGAAGCTGGAAATTTGATGCACGTGGGAATACAGTGCAGAGGGGGACAGAGGGACTCATTTTCCTATCTTTTTTAGCTGATGAGTCTTCCCTTGACTCCAAGGTAGGTGATTGGTTGGTGAGTTTTTTATCGTTTATCTTTCAAAACTCAGGTCATTTTACGAATTTAAGGTTTTATTTACCAATACTAATTAAGCTTAGTAGATTGGGAAACAGCAAAAGAGTTAATTAAGAAAGTAATTAAGAAAGTAATTAAAGTAAATTAACTAATAGCATAAGTAACAATGGCAGGACAGGTGTTATGTTGCAGTTGTGGTATGTGGGAGCTTTTTGATGCCAAGGCGATCCAAGACAAAAACGTCTGCAGAAAGTGTAAGCAGCTAGAGGAATTCCGGATCAGGATTATTGATCTGGAAGCCGAACTGCAAACACTGCGCAACATAAGGGAGGAGAAGAAATAACTGGACATTTTGTTCCAGAAGGCGGTCACACCTCTTAGAACAGGGTCATTTGTTCTGGCCAGCAGTGAGGGACAGGAGGAGGTGACCATGAGTGAGGCCGGTAAAGGAGACAGCAGTGAAGGAGCCTCAGACTTTGCAACTATCATACAGGTTTGAGCTCCTCGCAACCTGTGTGGATGAAAGCGAGGTCTACAAGGTGGATGAGCAGACTGGCATGGCACTGTGGTACAAGAACCCATTCAAGTGGAGGCAGCATAAAGGAATGTAGTGATAGCAGGGGATAGTATAGTGAGAGGGATTGACACTGTTCTGTGCAGCTGAGAGTGTGAGTCCAGAGGCTGAGTTGCCTACCCGGTGCCAGGGTTCGAGAAATCTGCTCAGGACTGGACAGGAACTTGGACTGGGATGGGGAGGATACAATTGTCATGGTCCATGTAGGTACATAGGTAGTACTAGGAAAGAGATTCTGCTTAGACAGCGTGAGGAGACAGGCACCAGAACCTCAATGGTTATAATCTCTGGATTATTACCTGAGCCATGTGCCAATTGGCAGAGGGCACATAAGACGAGTGAAATGAATACATGGCTCAAAGATTGGTGTGAGAGAAATGGGTTTCGGTTCGTGGGGCACTAGCACCAGTACTGAGGAAAGTGGGGGCTGTACCGTTGGGATGGTCTGCACCTGAACCGTGCTGGGACCAGTGTTCTAGCAAACTGTATAACTAGCGAAGTACAGAGGGCTTTAAACTAAACAAGGGAGGTGAGGGATCAAGCCTGGGTAGATGTAGCAAATCAAAGGGTAGAGTCAAGGCAGGAAAGCAGAATAGTAATATGGGAAATGAAGGTCAGAGAATGGCAGGAAGGGACAGAGAGAAAAAACCTAAGAACACACCAACAGTCAAAATTAGATGTTATAAAGATAAGATAAAGACAAAACTAAAGGCTCTGTATCTGACTGCACATAGCATTCATAACAAAATAGACGAACTAACAGCACACATTGAAGTAAATAGATATGATCTGATAGCCATCATAGAGACGTGGCTGCAGGATGACAAGGATTGGGTCCTGAATGTTGAGGGGTATATGACATTTAAGAAGAATAGGAAGCCAGGTAAAGGTGGAGGGGTAGCACTGTTAATCAAGGATGGCATTGGTGGAATAGTTAGAGATGACCTCAGTTCAGGAGATCAGGATGTAGAATCTGTTTGGGTGGAGATGAGGAATAGTAAGGGAAAGATGTCACTAGTGGGAGTGGTCTACAGGCCCCATAACAGTAACCACAATGTAGGATGAAGTATTTAAGAAGAAATATTGGGTGCTTGTGATAACGGGACGGCAATAACCATGGGTGATTTTAATCTACATATAAACTGGAAAAATCAGATTGGCAACAGTAGCCTGGATGAACAGTTCATAGGATGTTTTCGAGATAGTTTCTTAGAGCAGCATGTTCTGGAACCAACCAGAAAGCTGGTTATATTAGACTTGGTGTTGTGTAATGTGACAAGATTAATTAATAGCCGCAGAGTAAAGACACCTCTAAATAGCAGCGACCACAATATGATTGAATATTACAGCCAGTTTGAAAGAGAAAAGAGTGGGTCGAAGCCTAGTATTTTAAACTTGCATAAGGATAACTACATGGGCATGAAAGCTGAGCTAGCTGAAGTGAACTGGATTACTAGGCTAGGAGATAAATCAATAGAGAAGCAGTGGCAGACATTTAAGGGGATATTTCAGAATACTCAGGATAAGTATATTCCTACTACAAAGAAAAGTTCTAAGGGGAGGACCCATCATCCATGGTTAACTAAAGAAGTTAAGGAAAGCATCAAACTGAAGGAAAAGCATATAATTGCGCAAAGATGAGTGGCAGGTCAGATGATTGGTCAGTATAGAAAGAACTACAGGGAAGGACTAAAAGGTTAATCAGGAGAAAGAAATTAGAGTATGAGAGGAAGCTAGCTAGAAATGTAAAAAAAGGATAGCAAGATCTTCTACAGGTATTTAAAAGCAAAAGAGTAAGTATAGTGATTGTTGGTCCTCTGAAGAGTTAGAATGGGGAGTTAATAGTAGATAATAAGCAAATGGTGGATGAAATGAACAAATATTTTGCTTCTGTCTTCACTATAGAGAATACAAAAAACATTCCAATAATAGCTGTAAATCAGGAGGTGGAAGGAAGAGAGGAACTTGGTGAAATTACAATCACCAGGGAAGCGGTACTGACCAAACTGATGGAGCTGTGGGCTGACAAGTCCCCGGGTCCTGATGGACTTCATCCTGGGGTCTTAAAAGAGGTGACTAATGAGGTAGTAGATGCGTTGGTGTTAATTTTTCAAAATTCACTAGATTCTGGAAAGGTTCCATCAGACTGGAAAGTAGCAAATATAACCCCTCTATTCAAGAAAGGGGGAAGGTAGAAAACAAATAACTATAGGCCAGTTAGTTTGACGTCTGTCATGGGGAAGGTGTTAGAATCATTAAAAAGACTATAGCTGGGCACTTAGAAAAACTCAAGGGAATAGTCAGCATGGTTTGGTGAAAGGGAAATCATGTTTAACCAATTTGTTGGAGTTATTTGAAGGAGTAACATGCGCTGTGGCTAAAGGGGAGCCCATTGACGTACCGTACTTGGATTTCCCAAAGGCATTTGACAAGGTGCCACAGAAAAGATTGTTGTGCAAAGTAGGAGCTCATGGTGTAGGGGGTAACATATTAGCATGGATAGAAGATTGGCTGGTTGGTAGAAAACAGAGAGCATGCATAAATGGGTCCTTTCCTGATTGGCAGGATGTGATGAGTGGAGTCCCGCAGGGATCTGTGCTGGGGCCTCAACGTTTTACAATTTATATCAATGACTTAGATAAGGGAGCGATGGCATGGTAACTAAATTTGCAGATGACACTAAGATAGGTAGGAAAATATGTTGTGAAGAGGCCATAAGGAGCTTGCGGACTGATATAGATAGGTTGAGTGAGTGGGCAAAAATCTGGCAGATGGAGTATAATGTGGGAAAATGTGAAGTTGTTCATTTTTGCAGGAAGAATAAAAAAGCACAGTATTACTTAAACAGAGAACGACTGCAGAATTCCGAGGTGCAGTGGGATCAAGGTGTTCTAGTGCATAAGTCACAAAAAGTCAGTATGCAGGCACAACAAGTAATAAAGAAGGCTAATGGAATGCTATCCTTTATTACGAGAGGAACTGAAAATAAAAGTAAGGATGTTATGCTTCAGTTATACATTGCATTGGTGAGACCACATCTCGAATACTGCGTGCAGTTTTGGTCTCCTTATTTAAGGAAGGATGTAAATGCGTTGGAGGCGGTTCAGAGGAGGTTTACTAGATCGATACCTGGAATGAGCAGGCTGTTTATGAGGAAAGGTTGGACAGACTGGGCTTGTTTTCACCGGGGTTTAGAAGAGTGAGGGGAAACTTGATTGAAGTTTATAAGATCCTGAACAGTCTTGACAAGATGGATGTGGAATGGATGTTCCCTCTTGTGGGTTAGTCCAGAACTAGAGGGCACTGTTTTAAAATTAGGGGTCGCCCTTTTAGGACAGAGATGAGGAGAAATTTTTTCTCTCAGAGGGTTCTGTGACTTTGGAACTCTCTGCCTCAGAAGGTGGTGGAGGCGGGATCATTGAATATTTTTAAGGTGGAGGTAGATAGATTCTTGTTAGGTAAGGGGATCAAAGGTTATTGGGGGTAGATGGGAGTGTGGAATTCGAGACACAAACAGATCAGCCATGATCTTATTGAATGGCGGAGCAGGCAGGAGGAGCTGAATGGCCTACTTCTGCTCCTAATTCATATGTTCGTATGTATGTTTGTATGTTTCTCTCTCCACAGATGCTGCCAGACCTGCTGTGTATTTCCAGCACTTTCTGTTTTTCACCCAAGTCACACTATCCTGACTTGGAAATATATCACTGTTCCTTCATGGTCACTGGGTCAAAATCCTGGAACTCCCTACCTAATAGTACTATAGCAGCATTTTCTTCACATGGACAGCAGCAGTTCAAGAAGGCATTTCACCACCACTTTCTCAAAGACAATTAGATTTGAGCAATAAATGCTGGCCTCACCAGTGATGCCCACATCCTGTGAATGAATAAAAAAAAGAGTGGATGCTGCCTCCTCCACACTCTCAACCATAGCACCGAAACTCTTCACATGGCTTCCAATACCTCCTCCAGCCATTTATGCAAGGCCAGCAGTTTTATTCTCATAGCTGGGCCCACAAAGTCTTCATCTCTGTCCTGCGCAGAGCTGGGAGAGGGCATCACCTTCAGGTCAGGTCTCTTCTAGCCTGTCCCTATCACCAGCACCTATTGCTGCCCACTGGTGCTGGGTATTTCCACTGGGAGTTACAATGTTTGTGCTGGTGCCTTGGAGTGATGGAGCACCTAACAATGCATCCTGAGGAGGACTGTCCTCCATGGAGGTCTGTTCTTCTGCAAGAGCCTCTTAGTGCTGAGAAAGATCAATAATAAAGAGAATGAGGAGGACAGTTAGAAATGGCGACTGAAGATGTTCATAAACAGATGATCATCTTCAAAATGTAGGTTGAAATTGTTTGGCTTTCTGCATCTGTACTGAGTTGAATGAATGGATACAAATAATATGCAGAAAACATGCTTGGTTAAGTCACCCGCCTCTCCTTACCCAAAGCTCACAGCCCTGTTTGGGCTAATGATGTCCAGGGAGTCTTAATCTGCCTGTGAGAGGATGATAATTTTGGGGACTCCTCCACTCATCTTGTTCTTCTCCCTGTCTTGCCCTGCAGAAAGAGGGTGAGAGATAATAAGTGAACACTGAGAAGGTCAGCAGCGATGTGTGGTGTAAGTTGTAGAGGAAGCAAGATGGATTTAGGATGGGGAAGTGATGAATGTAAAGGAAATATGTGTGATGCAAAGTATTGTTGGGAGTGGTTGGTAGTTGTGCAAGTGATTGCACATGAGAAAAGAATGGAGTCGTATGTGGTGTGAAGGGAGGAAAAGAGGTCAATATGTTTGGAACGAGCAAGAAAGGTGTTTTAGTGTGTTATACTGATTGTATGTTGACGCATATGATGGAGGGGAGGTAATAGATGAGTGTACTGGGTGAGGGATGAGAGGAGATTTGTGAAATGCTATTGAGAGCAGTGAAGCTCATCCTTGCTGCCTTGTGAAGTTATTAAACATTTCTATATTGAATCCAGGTCCTGGGAGTGATGCTGTTGGCACTGACCCTGTCGGTCGCCTCTGTCCAGGCCTGCCTGATAGTAGCCTTGGGGATACTCCGATAATAATGGGAGGAATTGAGAAATGATCATAGACAGCTGAACCAAAGAACTCAATGAGCAGGGTGTAACTGCTACAACTGCTCTAACATAAGAGTAAAACCCAAAAGCTTCTCTACAGAGAAACTCTGAGATACCCCCATCGGGAGATTTTGTTGACAACTTCAGGGGAAGGAGATTAAGCAGTGGCTATTCAGTTTGCAGGTCACGCATTCCTGAACCACATTCTACCCTACTTCACTCTCCATCTCTTCAAGATACTGAATGTTGCTCAACTGGCAGGCAATCTGCTCCTCTTTTGAGGAGACAATCACACAGATAGGACTATCAGTGATTGGAACTGCTTGATATTCACAAATTCTCTCCTTTACTCAGCCTGTTGATAATTTAGCTGATTCTGTTGCATCCGTTTTTCCCATATTAGGATTTCATGCATGAAGGAGAAATGGAGGAAGATGCTGAGGATGATGATGTCTGAGAATAGTATTACAGAAACCAGTTATTAGCTTTACTAAGGTATTTAACAATATGATTATTTACTTTATTCAAATATTGCACTGATGCATCCTGTAATGCATAATACATTTCTCAAGCTGTAATCCCTTTGTGTGAATCCTCACCAGCAACTCTACCCCTCCACTTCCCAGTCTCTCAAGCTGAACCAGTCTGGTCACAATCTCGGCATCCTCTTTAACACTGAGCAAACCTTCCGACCCGATATTCATTCCATTGCAAAGGCTGGTTTATTCTAACTCTGTAATATTTCCCACTTTCACTCATACCCCAGTCCATCTGCCAGTTAAACCATTATTCATGCCTTGGTCACCTTCAATGCACCCAATTATCTCCTGGTCAGCCTCCCATCCTCCAGAGATGTCAGTTTACCAAAAACTTGGCTGCATGTATCATATCCCACAGGACGTCCTGCTCACCCATCACCCCACCTCACTAAACCATAATACGTTGCAATCCTGCAAAACCTCAAATTTAAAATCATCATCCTTGTGTTTAAACCCCTCTAGAGCTTGCCCCTGCCTATCTCTCTAATCTCCTTCACCACTACAACTGCCCCAAACACATATTCCATTCCTCTGACTCAAGCCTCTAGTGCATTCCTCCTTCCTTTACCCTACCATTAAACAGCTGTGCATCACTCTTGAAAATTCCCTCCCTACGCCCCTCCTCCTCTGTGCCACCATCTTCTTTAAAACCCTTATTAAAACCCATTTCTTTGGCCCAGCTTTTAATCATCCTTCCTAATATCTCCTCTGACTCAGTGTCCTTTACTTCCTTATGCCACTGTGAAACTCTTTGGGTTTTTCTATATTAAAATAATAGTAAGTTTTTGGTGATTAATTGATTAATGGTCAGTAATAGGCATGAGAGTCATGTGTCTTCTTCTGGAGCTTAGGACTCGGGGAGGTGGTGGCATAGTGGTATTGTCTCTGGACTAGTAACCCAAAGTCCCAGGGTATTGTTCTGGGGACATGGGTTTGAATCCCACTACAGCAGAATAATTAATAAATAATATGGAATTAAAAACCAATCTAATGATTGTTGATTGTTGTAAAAACCCATCTGGTTCATTACTGTCCTTTAGGGAAGAAAATCTGTTGTCCTTACCTGATCTGGATTACATGTGACTCCAGCCCCACAGCAATGTGCTTGACCCTTAAATCCCCTCTGAAGTGGTCTAGCAAGCCACTCAGTTGTACCTAACCATTACGAAGTCAATAAAGAATGGAACCGGACGGACCACCCGGAATTGACCTAGGCCAAACCCAACCCTGTTGACCCTGCAAAGCCCCCCTCACTAACATCTGGGGGCTTGAGCCAAAGTTGCGAGAGCTGTCCCACAGACTAGTCAAGCAACAGCCTGATATAGTCATACTCACAGAAACATACCTGACAGAGAACAGTATCCCAGACACCGCCCTCACCATCCCTGGGCATGTCCTGTCCCATCGGCAGAACCGACCCAGCAGAGGCGGCGGCACAGAAGCATACGGTCAGGAGGGAGTTGCCCTGAGAGTCCTCAACATTGACTCCGGACCCCATGACGTTTCATGGCATCAGGTCAAACATGGGCAAGGAAACCTCTTGCTGATTACCACCTACTGCGCTCCCTCAGCTGATGAATCAGTACTCCTCCATGTTGAACACCACTTGGAGGAAGTGCTAAGGGTGGCAAGGGCATAAAATGTACTCTGGGTGGGGGACTTCAATGTCCATCACCAAGAGTGACTCAGTAGCACCACTACTGGCCGAATCCTAAAGGACATAGCTGCTAGACTGGGTATGCGGCAGGTGGTGAGGGAACCAACAAGAGGGAAAAACATACTTGACCTCGTCCTCACCAAGCTGCCTGCTGCAGATGCATCTGTCCATGACAGTATTGATAGAAGTGACCACCGCACAGTCCTTGTGAAGACGAAGGCCTGCCTTCACATTGAGGATACCCTTCATCGTGTTGTGTGGCACTAACACTGTGCTAAATGGAATAGATTTTGAACAGATATAGCAATGCAAAACTGGACATCCATGAGGTGCTGTGGGCCATCAGCAGCAGCAGAATTGTACTTAAACACAATCTGTAACCTCATGGCCCGGCATATCCCCACTCTACCATTACCATTAAGCCGGGAGACCAATCCTGGTTCAATGAAGAATGCAGAAGGGCATGCCAGGAGCAGCACCAGGCATACTTCAAAATGAGATGTCAACCTGGTGAAGCTACAACACAGGACTACTTGCGTGCCAAACTGCGTAAGCAGCATGCGATAGACAGAGCTAAGCGATCCCATAACCAACAAGTCAGATCTAAGCTCTGCAATCCTGCCACATCCAGCCATGAATGGTGGTGGACAATTAAACAACTAACTGGAGTAGGTGGTTCCACAAATATCCCCATCCTCAATGATGGAGGAGCCCAGCACATCAGTGCAAAAGAGAAGGCTGAAGCATTTGCAACAATCTTCAGCCAGAAGCGCCGAGTTGATGATCCATCACGGCCTCCTCCTGAAGTCCACAGCATCACAGATGCCAGACTGAAGACCTGTGCTCCACAAATTGCCGTGCCCCCTAGCCAAGCTGTTCCTGTACAGCTACAACAATGGCATCTGCACGGCAATGTGAAACATTGCCCAAGTATGCCCTGTAGACAAGAACCAGGACAAGTCCAACCCGGCCAATTATTGCCCTATCAATCTACTTTCAATCATCAGTAAAGTGATAGAAGGTGTTATCGACAGTGCTATCACAGCAATAACCTGCTCAGTTTGGGTTCTGTCAGAGCCACTCAGCTCCTATCCTCATTACAGCCTTGGTTCAAACATGGACAGAACAGCTGAGCTCAAGAGGTGAGGTGAGAGCGACTGCCTTTGACATCAAGGCAGCTTTTGACTGAGTATGGCATCAAGGAGCCCTAGCAAAACTGAAGTCAATGGGAATCAGGAGGAAAACTCTCTGCTGGTTGGAGTCATACCTAGCACAAAGGAAGATGGTTGAGGTTGTTGGAGGTCAATCATCTCAGCTCCAGGACATCAATCCAGGAGTTCCTCAGGATACTGTCCTAGGCCCAACCATGTTCAACTGCTTCATCAATGAATTTCCTTCAATCATAAGGTCAGAAGTGGGGATGTTCGCTGATGATTGCACAATATCCAGCACCATTCACGACTCCTCAGATACTGAAGCAGTCTGTGTAGAAATGCAGCAAGACCTGGACAATATCCAGGCTTGGGCTGATAAGTGGCAAGTAATATTCACGCCACGCAAGTGCCAGGCAATGACCATCTCCAACAAGAGAGAATCTAACCATCTCCCCTTGACATTCAATGGCATTACGATCGCAGAATACCCCACTATTGACATCCTGGGGGTTATCATTGACCAGAAACTGAACTGGAGTAGCCATATAAATACCATGGCTGCAAGAGCAAGTCAGAGGCTAGGAATCCTGTCCACCATCTACAAGGCACAAGTCAGGAGTCTTATGGAATACTCTCCATTTGCCTGGATGGGCGCAGCTTCAACAACACTCAAGAAGCTCGTCACCATTCAGGACAAAGCAGCCCACTTGATTGGTACCCCATCCACAAACATTCACTCCCTCCACCACCAATGCACAGTGGCAGCAGTGTGTACCATCTACAAGATGCACTGCAGCAACGTACCAAGGCTCCTTAGACAGTGCCTTCCAAAGCAACGACCTCTACCACCTAGAAGGACAAGGGCAGCAAATGCATGGGAACACCACCACCTGCAAGTGCCCCTCCAAGCCACACACCATCCCAACTTGGAACTATATCGCGATTCCTTCACTGTCGCTGAGTCAAAATGCTGGAACTCCCTTCCTAACAGCACTGTGGGCGTATCTACCCCATATGGACTGCAGCGGTTCAAGAAGGCAGCTCACCGCCACATTCTCAAGGGCAAATAGGGATGGGCAATCAATGCTGGCTGAACCTGCGATGCCCACATCCCCATGAATGAATAAAAAAAACAAGCAGGTGAAAGAAGGCTAGAAGAGCTGAATCCATGAGGTTTCTACAGCACTGTATGTCAGCCAGGAGGAACAGGAGTGTTTCCCCCAGGCCCAACAAGCTATCCAGTAAAAACTCCCCTCTGATCTATCACCTCCCATTCCCCCTGAGCACCATCTGCACCCTGAATACCATCTGCCCCAAACCCAATGACTGGAACCACATCGCGTACCACTCCCCATTCCCCCACTAGACCTAGTGGTCTAGTACTCTCAGCCCAGCTATAGCCTTGTGCTGTAGAATTGCCCGCCTGACAGGCCACTAGACTATCAATCAGACTGGTTATAGGCGGGAAACCTTCAGATAAAAAGTGTAAATTTGTAAAGTTCCATGACTAAATCTTTTGTCTCTTCTCTCCTCCAGAGAAAGAACAGGATCCTGTGGCCTAAGCCCAGAGTTGGCGAGACTCCTCAGAGGAGCTCAATTCTTCTTATTCTTTCAGAGGATGTGGGTGTCGTTGGCAAGGCCAACATTTGTTACCATTCCTAATTGCCCTTGATAAGGTGGTGGTGAGCTGCCTTCTTGAACTGCTGCAGCCCATCTGGTGTGCATACACCCACAAGGCTGTTAGTAAGGAAATACCACGTTTTTGACCCAGCGACAGTGAAGGAACGGCGATATTGTTCCAAGTTAGGATGGTGTGCAGCTTGGTGGTGGTGTTCCCATGTGTCTTCTGCACGTGTTCCTCTAGGGTGGTAGAGGTCGTGGGTTTGGGAGGTGCTGGTTAAAAGAGGGTTAACAAGTTGCTGCAGTGCATCTTTTAGATCATACATACTGTGTCAGTGGTGAAGGGAGTGAATGGTTAAGGTGGTGGATGGGGTGCCGATCAAGCAGGTTACTTTGTCCTGGATGGTAATGTCATTGAATATCAAGGGGAGATGGTTAGATTCTCTCCTGTTGGAGATGGTCACTACTTGGCACTTGTGTGGCGCAGATGTTACTTGCCACTTATCAGCCTAAGACTGAATGGAGTCCAGGTCTTTCTGCATGTGGACATGGACTGCTTCAGTATCTGAGGAGTCGCGAATGGTAAGTAACACTGTGCAATCATTAGCGAACATCCCCACTTCTGACCTTATGATGGATGGAAGGTAATTGATTAAGCAGCTGAAGATGGGCGTGCTTAGGACATGACCCTTAGACCCTAGCATCCTGCAGCGATATCCTGGGGCTTGGATGTTGGGCCTCCAACAACCACAACCATCTTCCTTCCTTCTAGGTATGACTCCAGCTATGGAGAGTATTTCCCCCATTCCCATTTAATTCAACTTTGCTAGGGCTCCTTCATGTCACACTCAGTCAAAAGCTGCCTTGATGTCAAGGGCAAACATTCTCACCACATCTCTGGAATTCAGCTCTTTTGTTCATGTTTGCGCCAAGGCTGTAATGAGGTAAGTAGCTGAGTGGCCCTGGCGAAACCCAAACTGAGCATCAGAGAGCAGGTTATTGCTGAGCAAGTGCCACTTGATAGCACTGTCGACGACACCTTCCATCACTTTGCTGATAATCAAGAGTAGACTGATAGGGCGGAAGGTAATTGGCCAGGTTGGATTTGTCCTGCTTTTTGTAGACAGGACATACCTGGGCAATTTTCCACATTGCCGTGTAGATGCCAGTGTTGTAGCTGTACTGGAACAGCTTGGCTTGGGATGCTCCTAGTTCTGGAGCACAAGCCTTTCTCAATACTACCAGCATGTTGTCAGGGCCCATAGTCTTTGCTGTGTCCAGTGCCTTTAGCTGTTTCTTGATATCATATGGAGTGAATAGAATTGGCTGAAGACTAGCATCTGTGATGCTGAGCACCTCAGGAGGAGGCTGAGATGGATCATCCATCAGGCACTTCTAGCTGAAGATGATTGCAAATGTTTCAGCCTTGTCTTTCGCACTGACATGCTGGACTGCTCCATCATTGAGAATAGGGATGTTTGTACAGGCTTCATCTCCGGTTAGTTGTTTAATTGTCCACCACCATTCACGACTGGATGTGACAGGTCAGCAAAGCTTAGATCTGATCTGTTGGTTGTGGGATTGCTCAGCTGTGTCTACCACTGTAACACACAAGTAGTCCTGTGTTGTAGCTTCACCAGGGTGGCACCTCATTTTAAGGTATGTCTGGTGCTGCTCTTGGCATGTTCTCCTGCACCCCTCATTGAACCAGTGTTGGTCTCCCGGCTTAATGGTAACGGTAGAGTGGGGGCTATGCTGGGCCATGAGGTTACAGATTGTGTTTAAGTACAATTCTGCTGCTGACGATGGTCCAAAGCACCTCATGGATGCCTAGACCTGAGCTGCTAGATGTGTTCTGAATCTATCCCATTTAGCACGGTGATAGTGACAAACAACACAATAGACAGTACTCTTGGTGTGAAGACGTGACTTTGTCTCCACAAGGACTATGTGGTAGTCACTCCTACCAATACTGTCATGGACAGATGCATCTGTAACAGGTAGATTGGTGAGGGTGAGGTCAAGCAGGTTTTTCCCTCTTGTTGGCTCCCTCACCACCTGTCGCAGGCCCATTCTGACAGCTATATCCTTCAGGACTCGGCCAGCTCGGTCAGTAGGGGTGTTACCGAGCCACTCTTGGTGATGGGCATTGAAGTCCCCCACCCAGAGTACATTCTGTACCCTTGCTACCCTCAATGCTTCTTCCAAGTGGTGTTCAATATGGAACAGTACTGATTCATCAGCTGAGGGAGGGTAGTAGGTGGCAGTCATCAGGAAGTTTCCTTGCCCATATTTGACCTGATGCCATGAGAATTCATGGGGTCCGGAGTCAATGTTGAGGACTCCCAGGGCAACTCTCTCCTGACTGTATACCGCTGTGCTGCCACCTCTGGTGAGTCTGTCCTGCCGGTGGGACAGGACATAACCAGGGACGGTGATGGACAAGTCTGGGACATTGGCTGTAAGATATGACTCAGTGAATATGACTATGTCAGGCTGTTGTTTCACTAGTCTGTGAGACAACTCTCCCAATGTTAGTACAATTCCCTAGATGTTAGTAGGGAGGACTTTGCAGGGTTGAATGGGCAGGATATACTGTTGTCATTTCCGGTGCCTAGGTCAATGCCAGTTGTCCATCTGGTTTTCTTCTTTTTAGACTTTTCTGTAGCAGTTTGGTACAAATGACTGGCTTGCTAGGCCATTTCAGAGAGCAGTTAAGAGTCAACCACATTGCTGTGGGGCTGGGGTCACATGTAGGCCAGACCAGGTAAGGATGGCAGATTTTCTTCGCTAAAGGACATTAGTGAACAAAATGGGTTTGTACGACAATTCGGCAGTTTCATCGTCACCATTACTAAGACTAGCTTTTAAGTCCAGATTTATTAATTACTTGAATTTAAATTCCACCAGCTGCCGTGGTGGGATTTGAACTCGTGTCTGCAGATCATTAGTCAGGGTGTGTGGATCAGTAGTCCAGTAGCATTACCACTATGTCATCGTGAAGGTGCACTGTCACAAGGCACATGCATTTCAGGCACCACCGCAGATACGAGCACATTGGTGGAGCCTCTACACAGTTAGGTGGGATGTCACCTGGTGCATCGCACGGTACAAGGGAGCACGAGCAGAGAGTGGTGGCAAGGACAGCTGTGAAGAGACTGCATTGAAGGGTGCCATCCTCTCCAAACTCTTGTCAGCTGGACAGAGGTGCTGAACTTGGGGGAGCATGAATTAACAGTGGAATGCTAGGGTTCATTAGTGACTATGTCGGATACTGCCAGCCTTGCCAGCACTACTTTCCACAATGGCACAGAGAATGGAGCAGTCCAGCTTGAACATTTGTGAACTGATGTTGCAGGGCCTTTCAAAGATACAATCTTCTGCTGAGACCTTGGCCCCCTCTACTGAGGTTGTATGAGGCTGCATAAATGAATCCCTGCAGGCCCAGAAGGCAGCATTGGAAACCATGGCTGCCAACGTGTCAACAGATTCCACATGCTGGCAGATAGATTTGACATGGGATTCCAAGGTGAGACGAATCTCCTCCAAGTTGCTCTCCAACAGAGAGACATCAGTGATGTGCCACTGCTCCAGGGAGGAAAGATGGTGCAAAGCAAGATGAAAGTTCACTCTTCTCAAAGTGTATGCATGTCTCACGCATTCCTCCCTCTTGTTGCTTCCCCAAATGGTACCCAACATGCTGCCTTCTGCCCCATTGAGTCAGTCTGCCCCTGTATGTGCAGACAGAGCAGTCATTGACAGGGCTTTCGTGGCCTCCAACACCCAGAGGTCATCAGCCACAGGGCACAGAGCAAGAAACTGTGTAGCCACCCTCTGTTGAAGCCACAGGGATAGCACCATGTTGAAAAGCTAGAAATAGAAAAAGATAGGCTTTATAGTTTATCAAGGGTGAGCCTATCATTATTTGAATTACTTTGTTTCATCACACTACATTTATTAATTTGCACACTTTCCGTGCTCCCTATTTTTTAAGTGGTGACTGCCAATCTGCTTTTCATTTGTCCGGTGCTGAATGTGGACAGATGAATTTACTGACACCAATTGGTTGACCTGGAACCAGTGAATGGATGGTTACAAGACAGCTTGTGCGAGAGGGGAGTTAATCATAACATTGGACCAGTGTAAGTGACTATCTGAGCCTTTGAGCTATCAGGGCATCCCGAACATCTCAAGCAGCAATGTGATCAGCTGATCTTGCATTGGGTGCCCATCTTCATTCTCACCACTGGAATCCTAATCAGATTAGAGGTCCTGAGCAGGTTCTTCCTCCTGAACCTCTAATCCTCACTGCTGTCCATCATGATTATTCTCTCACTGCTGAATACTGAAGGGCGCCTCCAGTCCTGTCCAACATTCTGAAGCATAACTTCAGCATGCCGAAAGCTAGCTCAATAACCTATCTGGTCATCATATGGCTGGAGATGTACCACTTTGGTGTTCATCTGTGGGGTTCCTCAAATGCGTCATCAGTCATGTTTGAAGTGTCACCTTTGTCCCTGGTTGGAACAGGTTGGGGATATAGGACTGCCATAGTATGAAAGCATCATGGCAGCTCCAGGGAATTTGGTGTGACCAGCATGAGCTTATTTTTGTGATTGCACATTGATAGTATGAAATCCATTGCAGTTAATGAATGATCCTGGTTGGTCAGAGGGTGCTCAGATTGTCACGTGTGCAGTCGATGACACCTTGCACTTGTGAGAAGCCATCCAGAGACGTCAATCCCAGTGCCCACTCATTCAGGCAACTGTCAGCACAGGAGAAACATATGTATCTCCCAGCCCTAGCAAACAATCCATCTGTCACATACTTTATACATTTATGTGCAGCTGACTCCAACACCCTTGACTATGGCTGGAAGGAACTGGAGGCAAAGAAACTGCACGGCCGCCAGTTTCAGCAGACAGAAGGTCCAAGCCTTTAAACTTGGAGCAAGACATTTATAACTATCAGGAGCGAAAGTAATTACAAAGGATTGGGGCATCGGGCTAGTTCCTGCAGCCCACCAAAGTTTTGTATCCAGCCTGGCAATCAAAAGCGTGAATGGTTTGCCAGCTCACGGACCTCTGTCCAACCGGTGCGCTGGGGAGGCAGGACTCACCGGGAAGACTGGAGCCGTCAATCAGCTGCTCCCTGGCCGTGTCTGAACAGATACAATAGCGCACAGGAACAAATGCTGGAACTGAAAAAGGCAAGACTGCTTTGAGCCAATGCAAGCTTTTTTTTTTGGCAGACTGTCCACTTTCTCAGCTCTCCAAACACACTGGTTTCTCTCAAAATGCGGGGCTGGCGCCAAGCAGCAATGTTTTTCTTCTCCTGGTGCATGGGAGGGGGTGGAGGGAAGAGAGGGAAGGGGAGGTGGAGAGAGGGAAAGGGAGGGGGAGAGAAGAGGGGGAGAAAAGAGGGGAGGAGGGAGAGGGCAGAGAGAGGGAGGGCGGAGAGAAGGTGGGGGAGAGGGAAGGATGGGGAGAGGCAAGGAGGGAGAGGCGGAGGAAGAGAGGGCAGGGGAGAGGAAGGGAGGGGGAGGGAGAGGGAGGGAGGGGGAAGAGTGACGGGAGAGCGGGGGGAGAAAGGGGGAAGGGAGGGGGGAGAGGGAAGGAGGGGGGAGAAAGGGGGAAGGGAGGGGGGAGAGCGGGAGAGGGAGGGAAGGAGATGGGAGGGAGGGAGGAGGGGAGAGAGAGGGAAGGGGGGAAGAGAGAGGGAAGGTAGGAGGGAAAGGGGGGAAGGGAGGGGAGATAGTTGGAGGGAGAGAGGTGGGGGAGGGAGAGGGAGGGAGGGAGGAAGATAGATGGAGGGAGGAGAGAGAGGTGGGAATTGAGAGAGGGAGGAGGGAGGGGATATGGGGAGAGAGGGCAGAGAGAGAGGGCGGGAAGAGGGATGGAGCGAGGGGGAGCGAGGGGGAGAGAGAGGGAGATGGGGGGAGAGAGAGGGAGGGATGGGGAGAGATAAGGAGGAATTGGATGGAGGGGGAGGGAGAGAGGACGAAGGTGGAGAGCGAGGGGAGGGAAGGGGGAGAGGGAAGGGAGGGTGAGAGCGGGGGAGGGAGGGAAGGAGATGGGAGGGAGAGAGGAGGGGAGAGATAGGGGAGGGGGAAGAGAGAGGGAGGGAGGGGGGGAAGCGATGCAGCGAGGGGAGATAGATGGAGGGAGGAGAGAGGTGGGAGGGAGGAAGATAGATGGAGGGAGGAAAGAGAGGTGGGAGAAGGAAGATGGGAAGTGGGAGAGGGAGGAAGGAGGGGATGGGAAGAGAGAGGGAGGGAGAATAGAGGAGGAGGAGGGGGGGCACGGGGAGGGAGGGAGGGAGGACATAGAGAGGGCGGGAAGAGGGATGGAGCGAGGGGGAGAGAGAGATGGGGGAGAGAGGGAGGGAGGGAAAGAGATAAGGAGGGATTTGGATTGAGGGGGGAGGGAGAGGGTAGAGAGGGAGGGAGGGAGTGAGAGAGAGAGGGGGAGAGAGGGGGGCAGAGAGAGGGAGGGAGAGGAGGACAAGAAGAGAGGGGAGAGCAAAGGGGAGAGATGGGGGAGCAGGAGGGGGGAGAGAGGGAAGGGGAGAGTGTGGGGAGGGGGGAGAGAGCGTGAGAGGGGGTGGGAGGAGAGAGGGGGTGAGAGGAGGAGGGAGGAAGGGGGGAGAGAGGAAGGGGAAGAGAGATGCAGGGAGGGGGTGTGAGAGGGAGGGGGAGACAGAGGGGGAGAGAGAGGGAGGGGTAAAGGGAGAGGGATTGGGAGAGTGGAGAAGAGAGAGGGAGGGGGAGGGAGGTGAGAGAAAAAGAGGGAGAAGAAGAGAGTGAGGGGAAGGGAGGGAGAAGGGGAAGGGGAGGGATGGGGGATGGAGAGGGGAGAGAGAGGGAGGGAGTACAAGAGGGAGAGGGAGAGCGAGGGAGGAAGGGGAGAGAGTGGGAGAGGGAGGCAGAGACAGTGAGGGTGAGAGAAGGGAGAGGGATGGAGGGAGGTGGAGAGAGGATGGAGGGGGAGAGAGAGAGAGAGAGTGAGGAGAGAGAGAGGGAGGGGGAGAGAGGGATGGCGGGGAGGGGGGGATAAGAAGAGGGAGGGGAAGAGGGGGAGTGGGGAGAGGGGGGAGAGGGAGAGGGGGAGGGAGGGGAAGAGGGGGAAGAGGGGAGATAGAGGGGAGAGAGAGGAGGGGAGAGACAGGTGGGAAAGAGGCAGGGTTGGAGGGAGGGAGTGGAGAGATTGGGGAGGGAGAGGGAGGGAGGAGGGGGAGAGGGAGGGAGGGAGCAAGGGAGGATGGGGGCAGGGAGGGATGGAGAGGGAGGGAGAGAAGAGAGGGAGGGTTGGAGGGAGAGGGGGGAGATTGGGGAGGGAGGAGAAGAGACAACGGGAGGGAGGAGGGGGAGAGGGAGGGATCAAGGGGGGAGGGGAAGAGAGAGGGAGGGATGGAGGAGGGGAAAAAGGAGGGGACGAGGAAGGAAGGGGAGGGGAAGGGAGGAGAGAGAGGGAGTGGGGGAGCAAGGGAGAGAGGGGAGAGAGAGGGAGGAAGAGGGGGCAGAGGGAGAGGGGTGGGGGGAGAGAGGGTAAAGGGGGAAGGGCAGAGCGAGGGGTAGAGGGAGTGGGAGAGGAGGGGAGAGAGAGAGGGGGACACAGACAGGAGACGGGGGAGACAGAGGGGCGAGAGGAGGGAGAAGGAGGGGGACACAAAGGGGAGAGAGGAGGGAGAGGGTGGGGGCACAGAGGGAAGAGTTATGGACAGAGAGGAGTGAGGGAGAGGGCAGAGATATGGACACAGAGAGGAGACAGGGACAGGGAGAGGGATTGAGAGAGATGGTGAAAGAGATCAGGATCACTACTGACAAATGGACATCTATCCAAATTCTCTGCATCGCTCATCAAGTGTGCTGACAGACATTGACTACTTGTGCAAGCAAAAACAATGCCAGATATCCCACTAAATCGGGAGAAATGTGTTTCAAATTGGACTGTGTTTTGATGGCATTAGGTTGACTATACACTTTACATACAGATTAATTGCCCCGATGTCCGTAGCTGAGTTAATAATTTTGGCAAATGTCCGTGGTGCAACATGTCAGTGCCTATCCCTGATTTTGACCCAGCGACAGTGAAGGGAACGGCGCTATATTTTCAGGTCAGGGTGGTGTGTGACTTGGAGGGGAACTTGCAGGTAGCGGTGTTCCCATGCATCTGCTGCCCTTGTCCTTCTCGGTGGTAGAGGCTGTGGGTTTGGAAGGTGTTGCTGAAGGAGCCTTAGTGGGTTGCTGCTGTGCATCTTGTAGATCAGGATTGTCCAACATACGGCCTGCGGTCCAGGATCCGGCCCGCCAAATCTGGCGTGAGTGGAGATAGGAAATATCCTTGGTCTTCCTGCAGAGTGGCCTTTTTAAAAACATTGCGCTGTCAGTTTCACAGATGACAGCTGCTGAAGCAGGAATGCGCTTCTCAACATCGGACAGATTCAGTGTTTTCCAACTTTTTTAAAAAGCCTGCTGGAAAACCCCGAATCTGTCCGATGTTGGGAAGCACATTCCTGCTTCAGCAGCTGTCATCTGTGAAACTGACAGCACAATGTTTTTAAACAAACTGACCAACTACAAAGCTGCTGTGCTCAGCGCTCCCACTCAGTGCAACTGTCAGAGAGAGAGGGAGAGAGAGATGGGGGGGGGGGCGGTGAAGAGAGAGGGGAAAACAGAGCAAGTGGGGAACAGAGAGTGAGGGGAAACAGACAGAGTGGTGGGAACAGAGGGGGGGGGGGAAACAGAGAGGGGGGGGGACAGACAGAGGAGGGGAAAATGGGGAGGAACAGAGAGGGAAAACAGAGAGAAGGGGGGAACACAGAGTGCGAGGACGACACAGAGAGGGGGAACAACACAGAGAGGGGGGAACACAGGGAGAGAGAGAAAGATCTCACTCCTGAAAGATGGACATCTATCCAAAATACTCTGCATCACTACATCAAGTGTGCGGGCAGAGACTGACTACTTATACAAGCAAAAACAATGCCAGGTATGTCACTAAATCAGTTTTCAATCTAGTGACGAGAAAGTAAGTCAATAAATTAGTCTTCTCATTTAAAGCTTCTTCACAAAAATACACATTTGTTGTTGTTTTTATTAGTAAGGTAAATTTTTAATGCCTTTATCTTTTGAAATTTTCTCACCGGCCCCCTGGGCCGAGCAAAAACCGCAAAGCGACCCTCTGCCCGAAAAGGTTGGACAACCCTGCTGTCCCTGTACATTGTTGGTGAAGAGAGTGAATGTTGAAGATGGTGAATGGGGTGCCAATCAAGCAGGCTGCTTTATCCTGGATAGTGTTGAGCTTCTTGAGTGTGGTTGGAGCTGCACTCATCCAGGCAAGTGGAGAGTATTCCATCACATTCCTGACTTGCACCTTGTAGATGGCGGACAGGCTTTGGTGAGTCCGGAGGTGAGTTACTCGCTGCAGAGTTCCCACCCTCTGACATGCCCTTGTAGCCACAGTATTTATATGGCTGGTCCAGTTCAATTTCTGGTCAATGGTAACCCCCAGGATGTTGATTGTGGAGGAATTCAGCAATGATAATGCCCTTGAATGTCAAGGGATGATGGCTGGATTCTCTCTTGTTGGAGATGGTCATTGCCTGGCATTTATGTGGTGTGAATGTAACTTGCCACTTACGAGGCCAGGCCTGAATGTTGTCCAGCTCTTGCTGCATATGGACATGGACTGCTTCAGTATCTGAGGAGCTGCGAATGGTGCTGAACATTGTGCAATCGTCAGCAGATATCCCCACTTCTGACTTTACGATTGAAGGAAGATCATTAATGAAGCAGCTAAAGATGGTTGGGCCTAGGACACTAGTCTGAGGAACTCTTGCAGTGATGTCCTGGGACTGAGATGATTGACCCTCAACAACCACAACCATCTTCCTTTGTGCTAGGTATGACTCCAACTAGTAGAGAGTTTTCCCCCGATTCCCATTGACTCCAGTTTTACTAGGGCTCCTGGATGCTACACCTGGTCAAATACTGCCTTGATGTCAAGGGCAGTCACTCTCACCTCACCTCTGGAGTTCAGCTCTTTTGTCCATGTTTGCTCCAAGGCTGTAATGAGGTCAGGAGCTGAGTGGTCATGGCGGAAAGCAAACTATGCATCAGTGAGCAGGTTATTGCTGAGTAAATATCGCTTGATAGCACTGTCGATGACACCTTCCATTAAAGCCTGGCTACCCGACCCGAACCCGACTCTGTGTCGGGTTTGGGTCGGGTCGGGTCGCGTCTGTGTTCTGCGTCCAGCATTCGGGCTGGGGTCGGGTGGGCTGGACGGTACTGTATTTGTTCGTATTGTTTTTGTTTTAATCTACAATTTTTTTCTGTTTCATTAATATGATTGTTATTTTCAGGTCGGGTCAGGCATTTAAAAAAATTAAAGGACTCTGGCCCAGGTCGGATTCGGGTTGGCTGTTGTTGGGTTGGGCCCGGGTTGGGTGTTAATTTTTTACCCAAGCCAGGCTTTACCTTCCATCACTGATGATTGGGAGTAGACTGATGGGGTGGTAATTGGCCGGTTGGATTTATCCTGCTTTTTGTGTACAGGACATACCTGGGCGATTTTCCACGTTCTGGGTAGATGTTACTGTTGTAGCTGTACTGGAACAGCTTGGCTAGGGACGTGGCCAGTTCTGGAGCACAGGTCTTCTGTACTATTGCTGGAATGCTGTCAGGGCCCATAACCTTTCCAGTATCCAGTGCCTGCAGCCGTTTCTTGTCATCACGCGGAATGAATCGAATTGGCTAAAGACTGGCACCCATGATGCTGGGGACTTCACGGGGAGGGCGAGATTGATCATCCACTTGGCATGTCTGGCTGAAGATAGTTGCAAACACTTCAGTCTTGCCTTTTGCACTGATGTGCTGGACTCCCCCACCATTGAGGATGGGGATATTTATGGAGCCTCTTCCTCCTGTTAGTTCTTTTAATTGTCTACCACCATTCACGACTGGATATGGCAGGACTGCAGAACTTAGATCTGATCTGACTAGATTGGTTATGGGATCGCTTAGCTCTGTCTATCGCATGCTGTTGGGCATGCATGTAGCCCTGTGCGGTAGCTTCACTGGGTTGACACCTCATTTTTAGGTATGCCTGGTGCTGCTTCTGGCATGCCCACCTGCACTCTTCATTGAACCATGGTTGATCCCCTGGCTTGATGGTAATGGTAAAGTGTAGAATATGCCGGGCCATGAGGTTGCAGATGGTGGTTGAATACAATTCTGCTGCTGCTGATGGCGCACAGTGCCTCATGGATGCCCAGTTTTGAGTTACTAGACCTGTTCGAAATATATTCCATTTAGCACAAAGGAAGGTACCCTCAATGTGAAGATGGGACTTCATCTCCACAAGGATTGTGCAGGAGTCACTCCTACCAATACTGTCATGGGCAGATGCATCTGTGACAGGTAGATTGATGAGGACGAGGGCAAGCAGGTTTTTCCCTCTTGTTGGCTCCCTCACCACCTTCCGCCGACCCAGTCTAGCAGCTATGTCCTTTAGGACTCAGCCAGTGCTGGGGTTATCCAATCAAGGCATTTAAAATAATAAAGTATTCAATAGAGTAGATACAGAGAAATTATTTCCTCTGGTGGAGGAATGTGGAACAAGAGGGCATAATCTTAAAATAAGACCTAGGCCATTTGGAGTGAAATCAGGGAGTATTTTCTCAAATATAAAATAGTAGAAATCTGGAAATTGCTCCTCAAAAAGGCTGTGAATACTGAGCCAAGTGAAATTGTCAAGACTGAAACTGATAACAAATGTAAGAAATATGGAACATAGGTGGGTAAATGCAGCTAAGGTACAGATCAAATATGATCTAACTGAATGGTGAAACAGGCTCAAGGGGCTGAACAGCTTACTCCTGTTCCAATGTTCCTAGACTCCGTCAATTTTATCTCCTAATTAACAACAAGTTGTTGTGCAAGAGTGACCTACAGCTATTTGTGTAATAATTCTTTTCTCTTGCTCTTGAGAATCAGTGCAGCTCAAAATGGCATTTTCCTAAGGTTTCTCCCATCCCACCTCTATAATGACGATAAATTTATAAAATCACCTCTTCTTGCACAAGAAAGCGATTCTCCATTTTGTTGACATTTTTTTTCAGTACATCTGGTTTATGACTGACGCAGAAGCCTTCTTCCTCCAAGACGCGAGGTGCAATGTTTCTTGGAAGCTTACTATTTAGAGCCACTAAAAAATACAATGGGAATTTGATGTATCATGCATTTTCTCAAAGTACACCCATCTCATGAAACAGTAGTAGTAATTGATTTTTGTGATAAAATATGTAAAATGTTACAAGAATATCCATTGTATATTATAATAATGTATACAACAAATAAACAATCTTTTTATGGTGCAAAAGCAAAATAGTGCAGATGCTGGAAATCTGAAAAAGAAACAGAAAATGTTGGAAATATTCAGCAGGTCAACATTAACTGTTTCTCTCTCCACAGGTGTTGCCAGACCTGCTGACTATTTCGAATCTTTTTGTGGTACCTGGTGATGTACTGGGGATGAAAAGGTTTTTCTTCTTCTCGCTCTGTAATTTACGATTCTGATATTCAGCAGGTATCCTTTCAATTAGATGTTCACTTAGGTAAAAGTCAAATTTGGCCTTTTCTTCTGACATACTACCAGTAATATGAATTTCACTGTCTTGCTTTTCCTAAACAAGATCATATCGATGAGCTTCAAAAGTAAAATCAATTCTTTATCCAGGAAAATTAAATGGTGCTCTTAATGCCAAACTATAGTAAAATGAATAGCAACTGAATTCAAAGTAATAATTTGATACCAGAATGTAATAATTTGTAGCACATTCTGTTCAAATGCATCATGCTTATACATTGCAGGAGTAGCTCCGAAGGGTTACAGGGATGATTTTCATCTGTCGCCTCCGCCAAAGTGCAAAGTAAATGGAGCACACTGGAAATACACTCCACCCAGATTTATCCCAGTGCGTTCACACTTTCAGTTTCTGCTGATATGCATTGAGTGGGTGTACACTGAGTGGTGTCCTTCCCTTGAGGGCACAAACACAATTAGGAGGACGTTCAACAATAATTTGCATTTATGTGGTGCCTTTAACATAGGAGAACATCCCAGGGTGTTCACAGATGCATCATCAGACAAAAACTGACAAGAAGTAAAAGAAAGATGCCTAAAATCTTGGTCATAGATGTAGGTTTTAAGGAGAATCTTAAAGCAGGAGAGGTGAAGAGGCGGAGAGATTTATCGAGGGAAGTCCACAGCTTAGGGCCCAGATAGCTGAAGACACACTGTCGATGGTGAAGTGAAGGGAGTGGCAGCTATCAAAGAGGATAGAGTTGGCGGAACGCAGAGTCTCAGAGGGTTGAAAGTCTGGAGGAGGTTACAGAGATAGAGAGGGCCATGGAAGAATTTGAACACAAGGATAAGATTTTTAAATCTGAAGCAGTGCTGGACCAGGAGCCAATGTAGGTCATTGAACACAGAGATAGTGGGTGAGCAGGACTTGGTGCAGGTTAGGGCAGCAAAGTTTCAAATGAGTATGTGGAAACCAATGGTGCTGCCAAGGGGCAGCATGCCTATGAGAAATAGGTAGAAGTCAAGGCAGGATTCTTGGGGGACTCCAGGGATGGCAGTGGGGGGAGGAAAGAGAAGGCACTGCAGGAGATTCTCTGGCTGCAACTGGATAGGGAAGCATGGAACCAGGTGAGGGCAGACCCACTCAGCTGGACAACAGAGGAGTGGTACTGGAGGAAATTGGTGTGATCAACCATGTCAAAGGTTGCAAGCAGGTCAAGAAAGATGAAGAGGGCTAGTTCTCTATAGTCACAGTCACATAGGATGTCATTTGTGACTTTGACTTAAGCCATTTTCAGTGATGTGGCAATGGTAGAAAACCGATTGGTGTGGTTGAAACAAAGTTGTAGGAAAGAAGGGCATGAATTTGGCAGGCAACCAGTTCAAAGATTTTGGATGTAAGAGAGGTCGGAGATGGGGTGCTAGTTTGCAAGGTCAGAGGAATCAAGGGTGGGCTTTTTAGAGGAAAAACGTGGTGACAGCGGATTTGAAAAGGAGTGACAGTTACCTGAGGAACGATAATCATTTACAATGTCAGCTAGCATGGTGACTATGAAGGGAAACTGGGCGGTCACCAATTTAGTCAGATTAGCATCGAGAAAGCAGAAAATGGAACTTATGGACAAGCTGAGCTTAGAGAGGCACGAGGGAAAACAAGACCAAAATTAGAGAAAGATCTGCATTCAATGCTGGAGCAGGAGGAAATCTTGGAGGAAGGTTGGCTTTGTGGCCAAGGGAATGGGAGGGAACCTGCTCCAAGCCTTAGTGGCCTGCAGCAGCTTGAAGGGATGTTGGCGTGGGTTATCTGTTTTCCATTTTGTATCACAGCATTCTATCCCTATTCACATACGAACATAGAAACATACAAATTAGGAGCAGAAGTAGGCCATTCGGCCCATCGAGCCTGCTCCACCATTCAATAAGATTATGGTTAATATGATTGTGTCACACTCCCATCTATCCCCAATAACTCTTGATTCCCTTGCCTAACAAGAATCTATCTATCTCCACCTTAAAAATATTAAATGACGCCCCCTCCATCACTTTCTGAGGCAGAGAGTTCCAAAGTCGCACAACCCTCAGAGAAAAAAATTCTCATCTCTATCTTAAAAGGGTGACCCCTAATTTAAAACTGTGCCCCCTAGTCCTGGACTCAACCACAAGAGGGAACATCCTCTCCACATCCACCTTGTCAAGACCGTTCAGGATCTTATAAACTTCAACCAAGTCCCCCCTCAGTCTTCTAAACTCCAGTGAAAACCAGCCCAGTCTGTTCATCCTTTCCTCATAAGACAACCCGTTCATTCCAGGTATCAATCTAGTAAATCTCCTCTGAACTGCCTCCAACGCATTTACATCCTTCCTTAAATAAGGAGACCAAAACTGCACACAGTATTCGAGATGTGGTCTCACCAATACCCTGTCTAACTGAAGCATAACATCCTTACTTTTATTTTCAATTCCTCTCGTACTAAAGGATAGCATTCCATTAGCCTTCTTGATTAGCTGCTGTACCTGCATAATAACCTTTTGTGACTAATGCACTAGAACACCTTGATCCCTCTGCACCTCGGAATTCTGCAGTCGTTCTCCATTTAAATAATACTCTGCTTTTTTATTCTTCCTGCCAAAGTGAACAACTTCACATTATACTCCATCTGCCAGATTTTTGCCCACTCACTCAACCAATCTATATTGGTCTGCAACCTCTTTATGTCCGCTTCACAACATACTTTCCTACCTATCTTTGTGTCACCTGCAAATGTAGCTTCTATGTCATCGCTCCCCTATCTAAGTCATTGATAGAAATTGTAAAAAGTTGAGGCCCCAGCACAGATCCCTGCGGACTCTACTCATCACATCATGCCAATCAGAAAAAGACCCATTTATGCATACTCTCCGTTTTCTGCCAGCCAGCCAATCTTCTGTCCATGCTAATATTTTACCCCCTACACCATGAGCTCCTACTTTGCGCAATAACTTTTTCTGTAGCACCTTGTCAAATGCCTTCTGGAAATCCAGGTACGTACGTCAACGGGCTCCCCTTTAGCCACAACGCATGTTACTCCTTCAAATAACTCCAACAAGTTGGTTAAACATGATTTCCCTTTCACAAAACAATGCTGACTATTCCTGATTACCTTGAGTTTTTCTAAGTGCCCAGTTATAGCCTCCTTAATGTTTGATTCTACCACCTTCCCCATGATAGACATCAAGCTAACTGGCCTATAGTTACCTGTTTTCTGCCTCCCCGCCCCCCTTCTTAAATAGAGGTGCTATATTTGCTACTTTCCAGTCTGATGGAACCTTTCCAGAATCTAGCGAATTTTGAAAAATTAACACCAACGCATCTACTACCTCTTTTAAGACCCTAAGATGAAATCCATCAGGACCCGGGAATTGTCAGCCTGTAGCTCCATCAGTTTAGTCGGTACTCCTTCCCTGGTGACTGTAATTTTACCAAGTTCCTCTCTTCCTTCCACCTTCTGATTTATAGCTATTGCCAGTTTACAGTTTATTTTTGTCTTTCTGCATTTGTAATATTTTTATGTCATCTGGCTACATTTGCTGGTTATATGGTTCAGTGAATGGGCAAGCAGGCAGGTGATGTATAATATGTAACAAGTGAGATTATTCACTTTGGTAGGAAGAATAGAATAAAAGAATAAAAGCAAAATACTGCAGATGCTGGAAATCTGAAATAAAAACAGAAAGAGAAGCAGAGAAAAATAGAATATTTTCTGAAAAGGTAAGCAATGTTGGCGTTCAAAGGAATTTGGGTGTCCTTGTACATAAAACACAAAGTTAACATGCAGGTACAACAAGCAATTAGGAAGGCAAACGGCACGTTGGCCTTTATGACAAGAATATGAAGTCTTGTTGCAATTGTACAGGGCTTTGGTAAGAGCACACAGAGAGTACTGTTGTACAGTATTAGTCTCCATACCTAAGAAATGATATACTTGCCTTAGAGGCAGTACAACTAAAGTACACTAGATTGATTCCTGGGATGAAAGGGTTGTGCTATGAGGAGAGACTGAGTAGAAAGGGCCTATACTCTCTAATGTTTAGAAGAATGAGAGGTGATCTCATTGAAATATAAAAGATTCTGCAAATTCTCAACAGGGAAGATGCGGAGAGGCTGCTTTCCCTGACTGGAGAGTCTAGAACTATGGGGCACAGTTTCATGATAAGGGGTCAGCCATTTAGGGCCAGATAAGGAGAATTTATTTCATTCAGAGGATTGTGAATCTTTGGAATTCTCTAGCCCAAGGGGATGTGGATGCCCAAGAGTTGAGGTTGCTCGAGGCTGAGACTGATAGATTTTTGGATATTGAGAATCAAGGGAGAAAGGGATCAGCAAGAAAAGTGGAGTTGAGCTTGAAGATCATCCACAATCCGATTGAATGGTGAAGCATCTCAAGGGACCATATGGCCGACTTGTGCTCCTATTGCTTATGCTTCTTCTGTTGCTCTGCTTTCCTCCTACTTCATATGGCTACATTTGCTACATTGTATTTGTGAGAAGAAAGCAGTTATGACTTGCAGCAGTACAATTAAGAAGTGTAGTGCCCTGCTTTGATTAGTATCCTGCAGGGCTACGGACCAAATGTTGGAAGGTGGGATTAGTCTGGGTGGTTCGGTTTTTGGACGGAGGAGACACAATGGGCCAAGTGGCCTCTTTCTGTGCCATAAACTTTCCATGATTGTAGACCATAAAGAACCTGCTTCAGGACGTCCTGGTGAAGGGGTTCTAGCTCCCCACCATAATTGGAAGGTGTCCTAGGCTGTTCTCCAGGACAGAAGGTAGCTGACCAAATAAAGGCTAAATGTTCAGATAACCTGGCTGCAGTGCAAAAAAAATCAAATGATTTAAGAGGAGCAAGATAAACAGACACCTTTCAAAGTTATCTTTCAAAATATTGTAGATTCTGGAAAAATTCCTGCAGACTGGAAAGTAGCAAATATAACCCCTTAATTCAAGAAAGGGGGGAGGCAGAAATCAGAAAGTAGCAAATGGAGGGAGAGAGAAAACAGGGAGCTACAGGCCTGTTAGTTTGACATCAGTAGTGGGGAAAATGTTAGAATCTATTATAAAGGGTATGATAACTAGACACTTAGAAAATAATGATATGAATGGGCAGAGTCAAAATAGATTTATGAAAGGGAAATCATGTTTGACAAACATATTGGAGATTTTTCAGGATGTTACTTATACCATATAGCGACCAAATTTCTGTTACGACCAGGTGAGAAAGGTCTCCAGGGGTCTTTTACTGTCTTCACCTGGTCTTATTGTAACAGGGTGTAATTTTAAACACAGTGTTTTGAGCTCCTCCTTTCGGAATCCTTGTTCACAGCTTTCCAATTATAAGGCAAAGAAATGAACACACCAGGTTTTCTTTAGGTTTAAAGAAGAAAAGTGAAATTTATTAAACCTTAAATTTAAACTCTGATACAGTTAACGCCTACGGATACACGCCGTGCCCACGCTAGCAGGCACATGCGATATGCACATGCAAATAGAGACAGAAACGAGAAGAAAAATAAAATAAAAGGTTTGAGGCCATCTCGGAAGAGGGTTTTTTTTTTTTACTGTGCTTCGAGCTTGCTGTAGGGTCCTTGATTGTAGGTAATCTTGCTTTTCTTTGAGGCCCAGTATTCTTCTTAACCCTTGTTCACTGTAGGAGACTTTTCTCTCTTGGGGTTCATATGTCTACAATGGTTTCCGAAGCTGGTGAGAGCGAGATGAGAGCAGACAGGAGAGAGGTGTTCTCAGTCCAGGAGCTAAAGTCAGTCAGTCATGTGACCCAAACTGGCCTAACCACGTCTGTTTGTGTATTCGGCCATTATAGTAGTTAACCTGGAATGCTTCAACGTCTGATAATCAAAAGTCCACTGTGGATTAAATTGGAGCAGGGAATAGCTCCTTTGTCCTTTTAAGTACTGTCTGTTGATATGCTAATATCTCTCTCCAGCCCAAGACTCCAATTGTTTTTTTTAAAGCAAGTTTTTTCTTCACCAACAACTGTTTAAAAACAATGTTCATGCGGCGAAATACATTTTCCTCATTCTTGGCAGGTGGGGGGCTTGCCTGACATTTTACCCACAGAGGAATGAGAGAAATTGGAAGCGGGAAGCCAAATTGTTCCCAATCAAAATTAGCAAATTTCAATACAGGTTTTCTTGTGGTTGTGCGTGATTGAAAACTAACATGTCTGCAACTGAAGCCAGTAGTTCTCCAAGCCAGGGTGAAGTAACTTGGGATAAGTTAAAAGCACTGTCTACGGAGGAAAATGGCTGAGCAGTGTGGGATCACTGTACGTGGCAAGGCTAGGAAGTATGAACTCCTAAGGCTAGTGGCCCACCATTTTTCCCTTGAATCCGAAAAAGGAGAAACAGGCTTTGAAGCATAATCCATCAGGGTATTGTTAGCAAAGATACAATTGGAACAGAGGAAATTTGAATTAGAAGAGAGAGAGAGAGAGGCAGGAGAGGGAGAATGAGAGAGCCTTCCAAAAGGAATGTGAACAAAATGAAAGGCAGGAGAGAGAGAGAGAGAAATACAGGAGAAGGAAAGAGAGGGACAGGAGAGAGAGAGAGAAAGAATATTCCAGAAAGAATCCAAAGAGAGAGAGCTGAAGCAGCTTGAGTTGACTAGGGGGTGACAGAGTATCCCCAGTGAAAGCATGGCCAATATGGAGGAGCAGAATTCAGGGCTGGGTACGAGATTGCTAAAACTGGCTCAATTAGTTCCAAAATGTGGAAGTGTTTCTCATGTCTTTTGAGAAACTGGCAAGGCAGCTAAGATGACCAGCTGAGACCTGGTCTCTTTTAATACAAAGCAAGCTAATTGGAACAGTCCATGAGGTTTATTCCTTGTTGCCAGATGAGAGTTCATCAAATTATGAACTGACCAAAAATGCTACGCTCGGGCCATATGAATTAGTACCCAAAGCCTATCGCCAAAAGTTTAGAACCCTCAAAAAGCAAGCTAATCAAACTTATCTGGAGTTTGAAAGAAGTAAGCAGCTGGCTTTTGACCAGTGGCTGAGGGCTTTAAAAATACAGCTCAGCTATGAGACTCTCAGAGAAGTAATCCTGTTAGAGGAATTTAAAAACTCTCTCCCATTCTCAATAAAGACCCATTTAGAGGAACAGAAGGTTCAGGGAGCCCAGCAAGCGGCCGTTCTCGCCGTGAGTTTGCTTTAATTTATAAGTCGGTTTCCCAGAGCAGAACCTTTCCTAATCACCCCCATAAATCCAAAAAGGACAAAGGGTGGGAAGGTGATATTCGCCCAGGCAGTCCTAGAAGAGAAAGGAAAGCAGAACACACAGGGGACCCTCCTCCAGCCCAAAAGGAAGGTGCTGTGAGAAAGAGCGAGACCCGGTGACTTGTGTGCTTCCATTGCAATAAAGAAGGGCATTTAAAGGCTGACTGCTGGAAACTAAAGTGAAAACTAGTAGGGTTAATCAGGGTACACCTATTCCGTGAAGACGGGACCCTGATGGAAAACTGTGGCGTTGTGCAACCCACGAAGCTTACTACGACGAGTGCAGGAAAAGTTAATTGGATTCCTGATGGTTATCAGGGTTTTGTGTTTGAAGGGAAAGTAACCCCATACCTCTCGAGTGGGTCCAGCAAGCCCATAGTCATTCTCAGGGACACAGGAGCGACTAGATCCCTTTTACTGGGAAAAGGCCTGACCATTCCCCCAGAGACTGCAGTGAACACCACAATGGTGGTGAATGATATGGAGGGCAGGGTATGCCTGTACCTGTACATCAGGTGCACCTGGAGTGCGACCTAGTTTCGGGACCGGTGACTGTAGGGATTGTCCCCAGTTTGCCTGTGGATGTGGTTGACCTGCTCCTAGGTAATGATCTGGCAGCGGCGAAGATGGTAGCCCCCACCACCCCCACCCACCCCACCCCCCCACACCCCAGAAGTGAAAGAAAGACCGCACGTGGTCAGGGAGACAGGGCAGTGGCAGGAGACGGTCCCCTGAATGTGTAGTGGATCAGGCCATGATCAAACCAGCTCCCCCAGTGGAGACTGCATTAGCACTGCAGGCAAATGATCATGAAGTCTGCCTGTCCGAGACTTTCTTTGGAAAGTTAGGAGACCCAGGGAATGAATTAAATAAATTTTCCCTTCCTGAGGCTCAGCGAGCTGACCCAGTATTGCAAGAGTTAGCACAGGCTGCCCAGTCTGAAAGTGAAGCAGAGGGAGTCCCTGATAGCTACTATTTAAAGAACGAGGTGCTGATGAGGAAATTGAGTTCTCCTCACAGACCTGAAGGCAAGAAGTAGACAGTAGTTCACCAGTTAGTGGTGCCACAGAGGTACCAGGGAGAAATATTAAGAAGGGCCCACGAGGCTACAGTGGCTGTATATGCCAGTATATGAAAGACCAAAGCCCGTATAAGACAGCAGTTTGACTGACCAAAACTCCACAACGATGTGGAGGAGTACTGCAGGAGTTGCCACATGTGCCAGGTTGAGGAGAAACCCCAATCTACAATGAAACCTGCACCCTAATTCCTGTACCGTTGTTAGGAGGACCCTCCAGCAGAGGGCTGGTGAACTGTAAGGGACCTGCCGAGAACAAAAGGGGACAGGCAAGCACACAGCTGGCAAAAGTTTAGAAAGAGAAGGGGAAAAAGTGACCAAGAGGGAAGGTTAAAGGAAGTCCAGGAAGAATCCCGGATGAAAAGCCCTACTGTCCAGTCAACCAACCCCAGAAAACATGAAAAGTTAGACCTCACATCCTTCTATGTAAATGCAAACTCCAGAAGCACCCCACCAGAGTTGCTAACAGCATTTAAAGGAACCTGCAGAGACAAAGAGAGACCTCTAGGGGGTACAGAAACCATGAAGGTAATGCCTCACGTAGTCAAAGTGTCACAGCAGAGTGCAGTCAAGTCTGCACAAATACCTGCAGGTAGGAGTGTCCCAGAGAACAAAGGGGAGAGTAACAAAGAATCCTCCCCCACAGTCAGAGGAAAAGGGAACCACACAACCCCTGAAATCAAAAGTCTTTGCATGACTCAGAGTTCAGGATGGACTGCCCATACCGTGAGAAAAAAAAAGGGAAAATTAAAGCAGCAATGGCACCCAGTAAAGACCATTCTAATAAGCTTTAAGATGGGTGAATAAATGAAAATTAATGAGAGAAATGCAAGGTTTTCCTTTCGGTATCTTATATTTCTCTCAAACCCTGTAATGAAATGCGCCATTTAAAAAAAAATCGCATTTCATTCCACTGGGTATGGACGTGTCAGGCAAGCAACCCCCCCACCCCCCGCCCCCTCCACCCCTGCCAGGAATGAGGAAAATTAATTTTTTCCACATCAACATTGATTTTATACAGTTGTTAGTGAAGAAAGAACTTGCTTTAAAAAAACAATTGGAGTCTTTGGCTGGAGAGAGACATTAGCATATCAACAGGCAGCACTTCAAAGGACAAAGGACCTATTCCCTGCTCCAATTTAATACACAATGGACTTTTGATTACCAGATGTTGAAGCATTCCAGGTTAACTACTAAAATGGCCAAATACACAAACAGACCTGGTCAGGCCAGTTTGGGTCACATGACTGACTGACTGTTGGGAGTTTTTTGAATTTGAATTTCCAACAAGGAATTTGAAAATCAGAAGTCTGTTAGCTCCTGGACTGAGAACACCTCTCTCCTATCTGCTCGCAGCTCGCTCTCACCAGCTTCGGAAACCATTGAAGACATATGGACCCCAAGAGAGAAAAGTCTCCTACAGTGAACAAGGTTTAAGAAGAATACTGATAGTAGAATGAAGGGTAGGTAGTTACTTAGATCTTGAGTAGGTTAAAGGTTAGGCACAACATCGTGGGCCGAAGGGCCTGTACTGTGCTGTACTGTTCTATGTTCAACGAAAAGCATGACTACCTACAATCAAGGACCCTACAGCGAGCTCGAAGCAGAGTTAAAAAAACCCTCTTCAGAGATTGCCCCAAACCTCTCCATTTTATTTTTCTTCTCTTTTCTGTCTCTGTTTGCATGTGCATATCGTGTATGCTAACGTGGGCACGGCATGTGTCCATAGGCGTTAACCGTATTAGAGTTTAAGTTTAAGGTTTAATAAATTTCTCTTTTCTTCTTTAAACCGAAAGAAAACCTGGTGTACTCATTTCTTTGCCTTATAATTGGAAAGCTGTGAACAAGAAAGGGGAGCTCAAAACACATTGTGTTTAAAATTACACCCTGTTACAATAAGACCAGGTGAAGACAGTAAAAGACCCCTGGAGACCTTTCTCACCTGGTCGTAACACATAGATAAAGGAGAACCAGTGGATGTGGTGTATTTGGATTTTCAGAAGGCTTTTGATAAATTCCACAGAGGAGGTTAGTAAACAAAATTAGAGCACATGGGATTAGGGGTAATATACTGGTATGGATTGAGAATTAATTAACGGACAGAAAACAGAATAGGAATAAGTGGGTCATTCTCAGGATGCAGGCTGTTACTAGTGGGTTACCACAAGTTTCAGTGCTGGGGCCACAGCTATTCACAATCTATATAAATGATTTGGATGTGGGAAGCAAATATAATATTTCCAAATTTGCGGATGACACAAAACTAGGTGGGAACGCAAGTCGTGAGGAGAAAGCAAGGAGGCTTCAAGGGAATCTGGACAGGCTAAGTGAACGGGCAAGAACATGGCAGATGGAATATAATGTGAATAAGTGTGAAGTTATCCACTTTGGTAGAAAAAACAGAAAGACAAGAGTATTTCTTAAATGGTGAGAGTTTGGGGATTGTTGATGTCCAAAGGGGCCTAGGTGCCCTTGTTTATGAGTCACTAAAAGCTAGCACGCAGATGCAGCAAGCAATTAGGAAGGCAAATGTTGGCCTTCATTGCAAGGGGTTCTGAATACTGGAGTAAAGAAGTCTTGCTGCAATTGTATAGAGCCCTAGTGAGACTGCACCTGGAGTATTGTGTACAGTTTTGGTCTCCTCATCTAAGAAAATATATACTTGCCATAGAGAGGGTGCAACGGAGGTTCACCAGACTAATCCCTAGGATGGCAGGATTGTCTTATGAGGAGAGACTGAGGAAACTGGGCTTGTATTCTCTAGAGATTTGAAGAATGAGGTGATCTTATTGAAACTTACAAAATTCTTACAGGGTGTGACAGGGTGGATGTAGATAGGATGTTTCCCCTGGCTGGTGTGTCTCGAACCAGGGGACGTAAACCCAGAATAAACAGTAGGCCATTTACGACTGAGATGAGGAGGAATTTTGTCACTCAGAGGGTGGTGAATCTTTGGAATTCTTTACCCCAGGGGACTGTGGAAGCTCAGTCATTGAGCATGCTCAAGACAGAAATCAATATATTTCGAGATACTAAAAACAGCAAGGGATAAGGGGATAACACAGGAATGTGTAATTGAGGTAGATGATCAGCCATGAGCTAATTGAATGATGGAGCAGGCTCGAAGGGCTGAGTGGCCTACTCCTGCTCCTTTGTTCTTATGTTCCTAGCATGATCTCTCTTACCCAAGCCTTCCTTCACAATCTCTCCTTCCCATGGTTGGCCTTCCTCCACAATCTCTTCTTCGCATGGTTGTCAATGCCCTTCCACTGTGCACTTTCCACAAACACCCTTGGCCATTGCTCCTTCCTTCAGCACAAGCATGCCCAGGACATGTCCTAGCTAAACTAGCAACATACTTGCCATGGCTCCCACACTGAGGAGAGAGACAGGGAGATGGGGAGGTTTCTCATTCAAGGTGGCAGTTTAATTGGCAGCTCAGCAGGACAATCCTCAACACAGAGGCCAAGCAGAGCATCCTGGAGTATATGCCAGTCCAAGAGAGATCTACATCTAAAAGTGCCAGGAGAGTAGCAAGCAGTATTTGTATATGAGGTGATTGGCATCGCACACATTTAGAGAATGATAACTTTCTGCAGATGAAATTACAGGAATTTTCAAACAGGACCTTCAATGTCACAGGTCCCATCAATGGCACTTGGAACTAAAAGCTGAGTGTCCAAATAAGGGATCCATGATATTCTTAACATGGTGGAGTATAGAATGCAATGAAGGTCACCTGCAGGTGGCCAGAATGAGCCAGTGGCAAAATAAAAAATTAATAGCTGTGTCACTTAAACACAGGCCAATAAGGACTCGACTTGGTAGACACTAGTTACAAACCTGTGGCCAGCAGCTGGCCAAACTCCCCTAATGACTCTAGAGGAAGCATGGATATCTCACACACACAGAAATCCAGGTGTAACCTCCTAGGTCTGTATACCCTGTGGAATGTGTATCAATAGATTGGAAGCTGATGTCATCTCCACATCATTATCCCAATACTAGCTGTAGTGCCACTATTGCAGTGACATTGTTTCCTGAGATGTGGCATAGGGGGGGAAGCAAAGGAAAATGCTGGGAATAAGTAAATCTCACTGACCTGTTCATACTTACTTGTGGGACAGACTTAGGGTAGGTGGCCTAAGTAACTGGCAGAGTCATTGTAGGGACATTTTTCAGGCATTTTTTGGTGTAGGTCACAGTGGGATGCTTCCATGTCCTATTCTCCTTACTTTACTGCAGGTACACCACCCGAAATCAGGCAGTTACCCCAAGAAAATCTAGGCCATAAGTCTAGCAGTTAAGAAAAATATCAATAAACAGCAACAGTAGGGTGAGCTGTGACCTAAAGGCAGATGATACTACAGAGGTGAAAATATGCAGATTTAGTGATGGCTTTCATCTTCTCAATTTTAATTTGTACTAAATTTTGTCTCATCCATGACTCATTATTAGACAGTTAGACCGATAGTTTGATAGCATACAAGTGGTCATGCAGCAAAGCGAACAGCTGAGATTTAAAGTTTGGCATCATCAGCATATATATGGAAGCTTAACCAAATCCAGGGGAAAATGTCACTGAGGGGCAATGTAGGTAATGAACAGAACAGGAGCTAAGGGCTGATCTTTGGGGGACTCTGCTGTCGGGGCAGCAAGAGAAACCATTGTTGGAAATGCACTGTTTGCATAAAGACAGGTAACAATGGAACCACAAGATCAGGTCAACAATAGTGAAGAGATGATGGAGGAAGATGGCATAATTAATCATGTTAAAAGCTATGGAGAAGTTGAGGAGCAAAAAGAGAGGTAATATGCCATAGTCACAGTCACAAAAGATGTCATGCTTGACATGGTCAAAGCAGTTTCAGTGCTGTGAGCAGAAAAAAAACTGACATTAAGTGTTTCAAATAGGGAGCTCTGGAAAAGGTGAGCATGGAGCTGAGAGGTGATGGCACGTACTAGGGCAGGGAAGAAGGAGTTTAAGGATGGACAGCAGTTGGAGAACAGATAGATCTGGGGTCCTGCTTTTTTAGGAAAGAAGTAATGAAGACATTTTTGGGAGATGGACAATCCTGAGCAGAGAGACCAATTTACAATATTATCAAGCATGAGCGACAGAAGAGTTAGCAAAAGGTCAGAAGTGTAGTCATGGATGCCAGTCTTGTGGAACAGATGAGCTTGGAGATGGCAAGTGGAAAATGGGAGAGAAAACGCAGAGTGACAGCAGAAATCAAAAGGTAGAGTTGATGAGAAATAGCTTGGGAAGAGAAGGGGAGGGAGTTCCAGAGGCAGCTGGGGTGGTCTCAGTCATAAAAATGAAGAAATCCGTAAGGTCCTTGCACTTAGTACTTAGTGTGAAAATGGAAGAGGCAGGAAAGAGGTTTGAGGAGGTAGACTACCAAGAAGTAAAGGAGCCACCGATTATTTTTGTCTGGAATAGAAAGAGGAACTGTTGACTACAGCATGGCATGGTAGTAGTATTTAAGATGGAACTTGGGAACACGAGGAGGCCATTTAGCCCTTCGAGCCTGTTCCGCTGTCATTCAATGAGATCATGGCTGATCTGTGACCTAACTCCATATACTCGCCTCTGCCCCATATCACTGAATAACCTTTGGTTAAAAAGATCCATCAATCTCAGATTTAAAATTAACATCTGATTTAACATCAATGCCATTTGCAGAGGAGAATTCCAAATTTCTACCTCCCTCTGTGTATAGAAGTGTTTCCTAATTTCACTCCTGAAAGGTCTGGCTCGAATTTTTAAACTATGTCCCCTAGTCCTAGACTCCAGAACCAGCAGAAATAAATAGTTTCTCTCTGTCTACCCGATCGGTTCACCCCTTAACCTTCTAAATTCAAGGAAGTACAACCCCAGCTTGTCTAATCTCTGAGAGTAGTTTAAAACTTGGAGTTCAAATATCATTCTGGTAAATCTACATCGCATTCCCTCCGAGGCCAATATATCATTTCTAAGGTGCAGTGCCCAGAACTGCTCACAGTACTCACTGTGGTCTAACCAGGGCTTCATACAGCTGAAGCATGACTTCTACCCTGTTGTATTCTAGTCCTCTAGATATAAATGCCATCATTCCATTGGCCTTTTTGATTATTTTCTGTATCTGCTCGTGACATTTTAATGATCTTTTACCTGGACCTCTGAGTCTCTTTGGACCGACACTGTTTCTAGCTTTTCACCATTTAGAAAGTATCCTGTTCTATCCTTTTTAGGTGCAAAGTGAATGACCTTACATTTGCCAATCTATTTGCCACTGCTTTGCTATTCGCTTAATCTATTAATATCTCTGTCATTTTATGCTTCCATCTACACTGCTTACAATGCCACCTATCTTTGTGTCATTGGTAAATTTGAATTATCTGGCTTTATATCCCATCATCTAAGTCATTAATAAATACGGTGAATAGATAAGAAACCAACACAGATCCTTGAGGTACACCATTCGTCACATAATGCCAATTAGCATACCTGCCCATTATCCCTATTCTCTGTCTTCTAGCATTCTGCCAATTCCCTAACCAGGTCAATAATTTGCTTTTTTCTACAAGTTTCAATTGTAGCTTACAGTCTCTTATGAGGGACTTTAACCAAATGCCTTCTGGACGTCCATATAAATAACACTTATATATTTATGGGCGGCAGAGTGGCACAGTGGTTAGCACTGCAGCCTCACAGCTCCAGCAACCCGGGTTCAGTTCTGGGTACTGCCTGTGCGGCGTTTGCAAGTTCTCCCTGTGACCGCGTGGGTTTCCACCGGGTGCTCTGGTTTCCTCCCACAGCCAAAGACTTGCAGGTTGGTAGGTAAATTGGCTGTTGTAAATTGCCCCTAGTGTAGGTAGGTGGTAGGAGAATGGTGGGGATGTGGTAGGGAATATGGGATTAATGTAGGATTAGTATTAAAAAAAATGGGTGGTTGTTGGTCGGCACAGACTCGGTGGGCCGAAGGGCCTGTTTCAGTGCTGTACCTCTAAATAAATAAAAATAAATAAACATCCGTAGTCATTTCGCTGTCCGCTACTTTAGTCAACTCTTCAAAAAATTGAAATCAGACTCGTCAGGCATTACCTAACCTTTGCAAATTTATGTTGCCACTCTCTGATCAGTTCAAAATTTTCAAGGTGTTCAGCCATTTCATCCTTAATTATAGACTCTAATAATTTCCCAACAATAGATGTTAGGTTAACTGGTGTATAATTCGTTGAGTTTCCTCTGTCACTTTTCCTAAATAACGAATGATATGCAATTTTCTAATCTAAAGGAACAATTCCCAAATCGAGGGCACTTTGGAAGATTATGGTAAGGGCATCTGCAATGTTCTCACCTATTTCCTTTAAAACCCTAGGATGGAAACCATCTGCTCCTGGGGATTTGTCACTCTTCAGTGCCATTATTTTTTCATTACTGTTATTTTGTTTACATTAGGGACTCACCAAAACTAATACAATATTAGTTTCCTTTGGATGACTGGCATGCTGACCTCCTCCTTCTCAACTGCAAATACCAATGCAGTGTAATTATTCAACATGTCCGCCATTTCCTTATTTTCATTAACAATACCACCATTATCAGTTTTAAAGAAGTCCACATTGCTTCTGACCACCCTCTTTTCTGAATAGTTGAAAAAATATTTTGTATTGATTTTGATATCCCTTGTAAGTTTCTTTTCTACTCCCTTTTTGTAGCTCTTATTATCAGTTACATCACCTATTATTGTTCTTCGTATCTTTCCCAATCCCTAGGATCTATGCTATTTTTTGCATTTTTGGATGCTTTTCCTTTTAGTTTTATGTTGTCTCTTATTTCTTCAGTCATCCATGGCTTTATTTGGGGGCAAGTAGAGCTCTTGTCCCTTAGGAGGTATAAACTAGTTCTGTATCTCAAATTCTTTTTTGAACACCTCCCACACTGTCACCTTACCCATGAACAGATTTGCCTAATTTACTGTAGACAGTCTCTGTCTCATGCACTGAACTTAGCATTACCTAAAACTAGAATCTCCGGGCTGAAATTTAGGTTGCTGCCGCTGCCGTGATTGGTGGTGGCCGTAAACAATGGCAGCCGCACGCATGGGCCAAGCTTCACGGAGCTGTGGCGGCGGCTCATTTAAATGGTGGGGGCAGACCACCACCCCCCCCCCCTCCCCGATGACATGGAGGGGGCAGGCAGTCCGCCCCTGGCAACGGTGTCTGGCCCACTGCGCAGGCGAGACGTAATTTTTAAAGGGCTTCCAGCCCTTCTATTTAATTTAAATATTTAAAGACAAATTACTTTAAATAAAGTTATCCCGACTCTCTCCCACCCCCACCAATAACCATCAAATTCATTACTTGCCCTCTCCCCCACTAAAACACTTACCTTATGCTCCCGACCTTCCCCCCACCCCCACCAAAGTTCACAAACTTTAAACTTTACCCCTTCCCACCACCCCCTAGACCAATCAGTCATTTGACCCCACTCCCCACCGCCCTGAAAACTTACTGGCTCCCCCCTCCCCATCAGTGTTCCACCTCGGATCTCCGGATGGCGGTATCAAAATGAAAATATGTTAATTAATTAAAATTAATGCATTAATTACTGATCCGCTCCCATCGGTCTCGATGCAATATCCATGCTGGTGGCCTGCACTCCCGTGCCTTCGGATCTCCAACCGGAGATCCGAAGGTGCAGGAGTGCCGGCCACAAGCACGAATATTGCACCGGGACCGACGGCAGGAGTGGATAAGTAATTAATGCATTAATTTTAATCAATTAACATATTTTAATGTTGATCCTGCCGCCGAGCAATGGGGGGGGGGGGGGGGGGGGGCACCACGAAGCTTCGCCGCTGCCAGCAATATAGGGCAGGGCCTTCCCGGCGTCGAGGTCTGTGACAGGCCTCTCCCAGAGGTATTTTACGGCCTCCCCCCGCACCACCCCCCGCCCCACCACGACTCCAGACGTCGGGGGTCTGTAAATTTTGTCCCTCTGTTTCGCGTTATTTCCTTTCAACATTATGTGAACTCGATTATATTATGATTGCGATTAGTGTTTGGGATAGAAATGCAATACTGTACTAATGTACCTCCTGGCTTGCTGTAATCATGTGACCTATACCATGAGGCACTCATTGTAGGCAGCCATCACAAGGTCAGTTCAATAAAGACACAGTACAAGCAAGACTGTTGTCCTGTGAGCTCGTAACATGGTGTCAGAATGGAGCTGAGAATTGAGATTCCACTCGCAATGGCAGAACAAACCAGGCTTTGCATTATGCTGATAGACATTCCTGGCTGAAAGATCATGGACAAAGGGCAGGATGCAAATACTGTGGAGGACATCACACAAAGGAAAAGAAGGCATGTCCTGCATGGGGAAAACAGTGTTCTCACTGCAAGATGTTGAATCATGTTGCACACAAGTGTTTGGTACAACAAAGCAGGTACAGATGACCACTGGAGAGATATTGGCCAACAATTCTGGCGAATCACTAGGGCGGCACAGTGGCGCAGTGGTTAGCACCGCAGCCTCACAGCTCCAGGGACCCGGGTTCGATTCCGGGTACTGCCTGTGTGCAAGTTCTCCCTGTGTCTGCGTGGGTTTTCTCCGGGTGCTCCGGTTTCCTCCCACAAGCCAAAAGATTTGCAGGTTGATAGGTAAATTGGCCATTATAAATTGTCACTAGTATAGGTAGGTGGTAGGGAAACATAGGGACAGGTGGGGATGTTTGGTAGGAATATGGGATTAGTGTAGGATTAGTATAAATGGGTGGTTGATGTTCGGCACAGACTCGGTGGGCCGAAAGGCCTGTTTCAGTGCTGTATCTCTAATCTAAAAAAACACCATACAACAGATTGGTTCAGTCAGGTTGACAGGTGATAATTGGTTTGTGACTGTTGGAATGATGACTGCCGAAGGAGAATATCAAGTCAACATAAAGTGTCAGATAGACACCAGTGCGCCATGCAACATCATGACCTTCACAGATCTGTGCGCACTGGCTCAACATGGCGATCCAAAAATGAAGCTCTTGAAAGTAAGGTTGAGGTTATACGATGGCACCATATTAGTGCCGAGAGGACAAATTACTCTAAGAGCCCAATGCAATGGCAAGAATGAAGATTTGGAATTCCAGATCATTGACAGCACGCAAAAGCCACTCATCTCAGCTGCAGCAAGTCTAAACTTGGACTGGTCACCCTCAATGTGCAAAAAGAGATTTGCAACGTGTCGCAGCACACTAAACCATTGACGGCGGATATGTTTACAGATTTAGGATATCTTCCTGGAGAATATCATCTCAAAGTATATGACAGGGTAAGACCAATGCAGTATCTGCTGAGGAAAGTTCCAGCTGCCCTCAAGGCCAGCCTAAAAGACAAGACATAAGAGCTGGAAAAGAAGGGAGTCATCAAGAAAGTGACAACTCCTACAGAATGGATTAGCAGCATGGTAGCAGTGAAACAACCTGGAAAGCTATCAGTATGCATCGACCCAAAGGATCTAAATAAAGCTCTGAAGAGATCTCACTACCCCATGCCAACCATCGAAGGGATTTTGCCACAACTTGTAAAGGCAAAAATCTTCACTACCCTAGATGCGAAGGATGGTTCCTGGCAAATAAAGCTGGATGAAAGCAGCAGCTTTCTAACTACATTCTGAATGCTGTTCGGGAGAAACAGATGGTTAAGCATGCCGTTTGGCATTTCCATGCCTCCAGAGGAGTATCAACGCACACAGCATGAGATACTTAGTGATCTTCCCGGAGTGGAAGCTGTAGTAGATGATTGGCTAGTTTATGGATGCGGAGACACATGGAAGGAGCCATTGCTGACCACGATCAAAATCTAGCGCAACTGCTGGACAGAGCTCGCCAGATGAACCTGAAGCTGAACAAGAAAAAATTGCAATTAAAGATGCCCGAAGTCAAGTACATAGGTCATGTACTGACAGCAAAAGGTCTTCACCCGAATCCCTAAAAGGTGAGCGTGGTAGCAACGATGTGACAGCCATTAAAGCAGTGCGACGATTTGTTGGATTCGTCAACTATTAGGCAAAATTCTTGCCCAATTTGTTGCCGGAGTGTGAACCATTACGCCAATACACTGCCAGGGACATGCAATGGTACTGGGACACAAAACAAGAAGCAGCATTCACTAAAATCAAGCAACTAGTGACGGCAACGCCAGTGCTGAAATACTATGATGTAAATGATGAAGTCACCTTGCAGTGTGATGCCAGTGAGACAGGACTTGGAGCACCCTAATGCAGCAAGAACAACCAGTTGCATTTGCATCCAGGGCATTAACGCAAATGGAAAGACGCTATGCTCAGTTCGAGAAAGAGTGCCTGGCCATTGTCTTTGTTTGTGAATATTTTCATCAATACCAACTTGGAAGAGATAAAGTGACAGTCATGTCCAACCACAAGCCACTTCAAAGCATTTTCCTCAAGCTGCTACTATCTGCTCCAAAGCGCCTGCAAAGAATGTTACTCCAGTTACAGAGATATCATCTGGACATGACATACGAGCAAGGGAAACAGATGTACATTGCTGACATGCTGTCGAGAGCAGCACTCCCTATGAATAAAGTAGAGGATGCTGTGACAGAGTGTGAAATCTTCCAGATCCAATGTGAAGCTGCAGCTCAAAATGCTCTGGAAGTCATCAGCCCAGCAGAGACATTGAATCTGACTGACAAGCGCCTTGCTCAAATCAAGCGAACTACCCAACAAAATGCCTGAAAGCATCAAGGACACTCCTGTGGTCACAAGAGCATATTGGGAATACAGAGATGAATTGACAGCCCAAGAAGGCATCTTGTACAAAGGAAATAGATTCATTATCCCTAAGGAGTTAAGAGAAGAGGTGCTAAACCACATCCATGCAAGTCACCAAGAAACTGAGTAGAATCTGAGGAAGGCAAGAGAAGTGCTCTACTGGCCAAAATGAGCAACGAAATCAAGGACTACATCAACCAGTGCAGTGTGTGTAATGAGTACCAAGCTAAGAAGCTAAAGAGCCACTGATGACACGTGACATTCCAGACAGACCATGGATGAAGCTGGGAGTAGACCTCTTTACTCTCACAGGAACTGATTATCTTGTCACCGTAGACTACTATTCTGACCACTGGGAGGTAGACCACCTAACCTCAACGACTACTGGTGAGAATGTAGAATACCTGAAAGCGCACTTCGGTCGTTACAGCATTCCAGACAGTGTGATGAGCGACAATGGCCCTCAGTTCACGAGTGAAGAATTCAGCCGCTTCATAAGGGATTGGGAAATTCAACACCATACATCATCTCCACACTATCCCCAGCCAAATGGAAAGGCTGAGGTGGCAGTGAAAATCGATAAAGGAATCATAAAGAAAGCGAGCAAATCCAGCAAAGATGTATACAAGGCATCCTCGAGTGGATAAACAGACCTACTAAAAACATAGAAAGTTCTTTCTTTCTTTTGGGCCTCCTTATCTCGAGAGACAATGGATATGCGCCTGGAGGTGGTCAGTGGTTTGTGAAGCAGCGCCTGGAGTGGCTATAAAGGCCAATTCTGGAGTGACAGGCTCTTCCACAGGTGCTGCAGAGAAATTTGTTTGTTGGGGCTGTTGCACAGTTGGCTCTCCCCTTGCGCCTCTGTCTTTTTTCCTGCCAACTACTAAGTCTCTTCGACTCGCCACAATTTAGCCCTGTCTTTATGGCTGCCCGCCAGCTCTGGCGAATGCTGGCAACTGACTCCCACGACTTGTGATCAATGTCACACGATTTCATGTCGCGTTTGCAGACGTCTTTATAACGGAGACATGGACGGCCGGTGGGTCTGATACCAGTGGCGAGCTCGCTGTACAATGTGTCTTTGGGGATCCTGCCATCTTCCATGCGGCTCACATGGCCAAGCCATCTCAAGCGCCGCTGACTCAGTAGTGTGTATAAGCTGGGGGTGTTGGCCGCTTCAAGGACTTCTGTGTTGGAGATATAGTCCTGCCACCTGATGCCAAGTATTCTCCGAAGGCAGCGAAGATGGAATGAATTGAGACGTCGCTCTTGGCTGGCATACGTTGTCCAGGCCTCGCTGCCGTAGAGCAAGGTACTGAGGACACAGGCCTGATACACTCGGACTTTTGTGTTCCGTGTCAGTGCGCCATTTTCCCACACTCTCTTGGCCAGTCTGGACATAGCAGTGGAAGCCTTACCCATGCGCTTGTTGATTTCTGCATCTAGAGACAGGTTACTGGTGATAGTTGAGCCTAGGTAGGTGAACTCTTGAACCACTTCCAGAGCGTGGTCGCCAATATTGATGGATGGAGCATTTCTGACATCCTGCCCCATGATGTTCGTTTTCTTGAGGCTGATGGTTAGGCCAAATTCATTGCAGGCAGACGCAAACCTGTCAATGAGACTCTGCAGGCATTCTTCAGTGTGAGATGTTAAAGCAGCATCGTCAGCAAAGAGGAGTTCTCTGATGAGGACTTTCCGTACTTTGGACTTCGCTCTTAGACGGGCAAGGTTGAACAACCTGCCCCCTGATCTTGTGTGGAGGAAAATTCCTTCTTCAGAGGATTTGAACGCATGTGAAAGCAGCAGGGAGAAGAAAATCCCAAAAAGTGTGGGTGCGAGAACACAGCCCTGTTTCACACCACTCAGGATAGGAAAGGGCTCTGATGAGGAGCCACCATGTTGAATTGTGCCTTTCATATTGTCATGGAATGAGGTGATGATACTTAGTAGCTTTGGTGGACATCCGATCTTTTCTAGTAGTCTGAAGAGACCACGTCTGCTGACGAGGTCAAAGGCTTTGGTGAGATCAATGAAAGCAATGTAGAGGGGCATCTGTTGTTCACGGCATTTCTCCTGTATCTGACGAAGGGAGAACAGCATGTCAATAGTCGATCTCTCTGCACGAAAGCCACACTGTGCCTCAGGGTAGACGCGCTCGGCCAGCTTCTGGAGCCTGTTCAGAGCGACTCGAGCAAAGACTTTCCCCACTATGCTGAGCAGGGAGATTCCACGGTAGTTGTTGCAGTCACCGCGGTCACCTTTGTTTTTATAGAGGGTGATGATGTTGGCATCGCGCATGTCCTGGGGTACTGCTCCCTCGTCCCAGCACAGGCATAGCAGTTCATGTAGTGCTGAGAGTATAGCAGGCTTGGCACTCTTGATTATTTCAGGGGTAATGCTGTCCTTCCCAGGGGCTTTTCCGCTGGCTAGGGAATCAATGGCATCACTGAGTTCCGATTTGGTTGGCTGTATGTCCAGCTCATCCATGACTGGTAGAGGCTGGGCTGCATTGAGGGCAGTCTCAGTGACAGCATTCTCCCTGGAGTACAGTTCTAGGTAGTGCTCAACCCAGCGGTCCATCTGTTTGCGTTGGTTAGTAGTCCAGTACATAGAAAGTAGTCCAGTACAAAGACCAATGTCACGCTGCACCCAAACTACTTTTCCAATAGCAAAAAAGCTACTGAAACCAGAAGTAGTAACAAGCGTGAGTGGCAAAATCAAGGGAATTTCATTTTGACAAAACTGCCAAAATTGAGCATTGGAGAGCCAATCAGGGTACAAACCTTCAACGCTCTCAACAAGAGTTAGCCCAAGTGGCAACTTGGGACCTTCGCAAAGCAGTTGTCACCTCGATCGTACACGGTGGAAATGAATGACCAGATACACCATCACAACTACAGGCACATACAAACAAACTGGAGAGGCTGTTCCTTCACTGCAGGCGGCCGAGCAGGAATATGTGAACTCACCATCTGCACAGTCCCAGAGGTCTGCAGCACCCCAACAATGGAAATGGAGCAACAGTTACCGTGGCAACAAGTAGTGATCTGGAAACAACATTCCCCGGAGAAGGAAAATCACCCAGATGAACAGCCAACGACAACGTGCACGCACACCACCAAGAGACTGGCAAGATTTAAAGACTATGGGCTGAAATGTACCAGCCCCTGAGGGGGAGGGATCAGAAAATATTTCCGGAGAGGCCCACCATGGGCCTCGACGGCGGGAAGGCTCCACCCCATTTTACCAACGGCAGAGAGGTCTCAGGTGTGGCCCTGGCGCTTGGCAGCGGAGCCTTGAATTAAATATTTAAATCAATGTTAATGCATGCATAAACACCTACCTTGTCCCAATGGCCGTCCCACGCCGATATTCCGGCCAATGGCCGGAACTCCCGTGCTTTCAGATCTCCATTTGGAGATCCGAAGCATGACACTGGTGGGGAGGAGGGGGAGGAGAAAAGAGGAGTGAAATTTTCAGGACGGGGGTGAGTGGGAAAACTGTTGGCTGAGGGGATGGTGGGAAGGGGTTGAGGGTTAAAGGTAACAGAGTTCGGGGTGGGAGGTGGGGGGGAGAAGTTCGGCATCAGAATAAAAGTTTGTTTTGGAGGGATAGGGCAAATTATATATTAAGTACTCAGTAGAGGGGTGAGAGAGGGGTTCAAAGTGATATTAAAATTTTATTGCAATTTTTAGAGTAACAGGACTTTTAAACTTTAAATTAAATTGAAGGGCTTGAAGCCCTTTAAAAATGGCACTGGCGCCTGCGCAGTGGTGTCGGATGCCGTTGCTGGGGACGAAGCATCCACCCCCTTTACGTCATCAGGGTGGGCAGTCCGCCCCCTTCGTGTTTTGGATCTCACCGCCGAGAACAGTGGAGAGCTATTAAAATTCAGCCCTATGTGTGCAATGCATGTGCAGAGACTGACAAGAATAACAAACTGTTAATGCATGAGAACAGTTGTGTGCATAGTGGGTAACTTGGGCAGCTCACAGTGTAAATGATAACGCATGCAAATTTTTTTTGTTTTTTCGCATGAAAGGGGTTGTTTGGGACAGAAATGCAATACTGTACAAATGTGCCTCCTGGCTTGCGATAGTCATGTGACTTCTACTCTGAGGCACTCACTGCAGGCAGCCATCACAAGGCCAGTGCAATAAAGATACAGTACAAGGAAGACTGTTGTACTGTGAGCTCGTAACAATTAGATTAATGCTCCTCACCATTACGCATTTAACTAAATCTGGCTCATTACTTCGTTGTTGGTTCCAGGACATATTGTTGCAGAAAACTACCCTGGACATATACAAGAAATTCACTACCTTTCTGACATCTGTTAGTCGGCTTATCCCGATCTATGGGCTGAATTTTATTATAAAAAATGGCGGCCTGCACCACGGAGCCCCCGCGATCCTAAGTGTGGAGGGGGCGGACTGTCCATCCACAGCAGTGCCACCAGCTGCCTGTGCACAGGCGCTGACATCATTTTTAAAGAGCTGTTAGCCCTACCAACATGTTTAAATATATAAAGATAGATTTAATTAAATTAATACATACATTTCTTTTGTCCCTCCCCCACCCCAATAACAATTAAATTAATTATTTGCCCTTTCCCCCAAAACACTTACCTTTACCATCTGACCCTCACCCCCCAAATTGCACAAACTTTAAACTACAACCCTTCTCACCATCCCCTATACCCATGATATTAATTTGACCCCATTCCCCCCCACTCCCGCCATTGGCATTGATAAACTTACCTCCCCCCACACCTCCCCAAAAGGTTGGAGCCTTGTTTCCCCAGATGGGGATCCGAAGGCTGGCCGCCAGGCCGAAGATCATGGCGGGCCATTAGGAGGCGACGTAAGTTTATTTCAATTAATTATTTTAATTGATTTGCATATTAAAATTGTGGCCCCGTCACCCAGCAGCATGGAGGCCACCACAGTGCCTCGCCGCCGCCGGGAGGATTGGGCTGGGCCCTCATGGAATCAAGGTCCGTGGCAGGACTCATCCAGAGCCATCTTCAGGGCCACCCCACCATAGAATCCAAAGCCTGAGGGAGAACAAAATCCAGTTAAGTTAAAATCCCTCACTAAAATCACTTTGCCCTTGCTACATGCTTGGCTAATCTCTGTATTTATACAATCTAATACTTTTCTGCTGCTACCAGGGGCCTGGTACACAATTCCCAATACAGTCCTAAACCCTTGTCTATTTCTTCATCCTACCCATAAAGTCTCCACTTCCTGCTTTCCTCATTATATCCTCTATCATTGAAGTGATTTCATCCTTAATCACTAAGGGCTACTCCTCTCCCTCTTCCATTCCCCTACCTATCCTGTAGCCCTTATAACCAGATACAGAGTTTCCAGTCTTATCTTGCAGCCATGTCTCAGTAATGGCGACCATGTCAGATCCTCCAAGTTGAATTTGCACCTGCAAATTATTCAGTTTGTTCCTTTTACTCCCTGTGTTTGTACAAAGAACACTTATTTGGACCACACACCCGAACATATCCTTCTGCTCTAATGTTTTACTCACATGTTTTTTATTTGTCTCTTCTGGTTTCATTACTTTACTCCTTTTAGTTTTCCCTTTACCTGTAGTGCCTAAAGCACAATTTCTGACTGTTACTCTACTCTCTTCCCTTTACAACCTTATACAAACAAAGAACAAAGATGGAGACACGACCGGGGCAACAGCAACAGTGGGGGTGAATTCCCTCAGGAGTTTACCCACTCTGCTCTTCTATATATTTGGCGGAAGTTGGACGGAGGACCAAACCTACTGGAAAGGAACGACAGAAGACCCAAGGAAATACACTACATATTAGTTATTTGAGTGGGAATGAGGACCTTGACAGGAGCAACATAACAATGCAGCTAAAAAAAAAATACAAGTAAACAGAAAAAACTGCTGTAATCAGTGAAATAAATACAGTAGCTACTTTCAGTGTACTGGAAAATAGTCCCCATTTGGATAAAGGACTCAACATATTGGGGGAAAAAAGTTTCCCATGCGACAACTGTTTTGTACAAGTACGATCTACTAGAGGATTATTTACTAGAGGTTAAATAAAACCAAGGTCCTTAAATGAGCCTAGCACAGGAGAAGTAGCACAGAATCTCAGTGACACAGGCACTTCAAGACCACAGTGTCCCACGGCCTGCTCACTGGGGTCAGTTGCTGGATTGAATTCTTTTGGTTTGTGATCTCCAAGGGGATCATAACATTATATGTTTCTTCTCCATTTCTTCACTATAGACTGTCACCAGTGTTTAATTATAACTATAACAATTTTATTCTGTTAACTTTTCTAGTTTTCCCTCCATAAAATCTGGTTCCTAGTTACCTCCAATCCAGTGAGATGAAATTCAGGAGGCAAATCTTTCAGTTTTGCCAATTCATGTTCTTGTATCACTGATTCAGGTGACGCATCCAAAGTAGAAGTAAAAAATTGACATCCTTCATCAGACTTCACATTCTGAAATTTGAAGGAAATAGAAATCAAATGAAATCTGTAAAAATCCTAATTATGTTTCATATTTATCCTGGATAAGGGAAGATTTCTCAGATTTAGATCCACCATAGTTCTTCAAATAAAGGAATACTCCACAGCTTTAGCTCTTGTTTTTTTTTATAGCAGTGCCAAGCTGTCACCGCACAATTTTACTATATTGGGAGATAAACTTCAAAATTTTCACTCAATACTTCTCAGAAACACAATGTCATCAAAAAGGTGGTGCACCAGACAGCCACCCTGTATGCATAAAAGTGACATTTTATATAGTTGCAATTATTATTAGATCTCCCATGGTATTGCTCATGATTTGGAGAATATGCTAGAAGTCCATAAACCATCTGCTGAGGGACAGTGAAATAAATAGCTAACGCCAAAATGTTTAATTGGTTTCTGGAAAAATTAAGCCAAATAGAAAAATACAACAGTTTTATTTTCTTACACCAGAGATGCATTTAAAATTTGTCAAGCAGTATATGCAAAGCTTTTAAAAATACTAGTTGATTCCCTTTTTGCCTTGCACATGGAACATGAAGACCAATGAAATCTTCAGGTGCAACAGGGTATTAGGCAGGGAATAATTAGATTCGGGTGCATTGACTTTTAAATTCATATATTTCATAATTTTTATCATTCCAATATCCACATTCATAATGAAAGCTGCCTATGTAGATCTGTTAGGCTGTTATCCTGCCAGAGGAGATACTTTTTCCTTTGTGGTGGAGTGCAATTACAAAGTAACAAGTGCACAAGCACACAGGAATTTACATACGAATGTACGAAAAATGATGGCCATGACAAAACCTATTGGCCCATCCACTGTGTCCACACAACTGTGATGTCTTGTGCATCACAATATATATACTGCCCACCCAACCAGGAAGTAATGTAATCTCCTGGTAGAGACATAATTGAGGATATGTTCAATGGATGACAAGGAAGAGGTGAATGTTAGCAATGATGGAGAGAAGGAAAGGGACAATGAATGAGAAAGAGAAAGGGAAATGGATGGCAAAGAAGGGTGCAGGATCTTTGCTCTTTGAGGGCAGAGTGGGGAAAATGCCAGTATTAACTGACCAAGAAAGGGGAGAGCATCAGCATTAATTGAAGGGGAGGAGGGAAAAGAATACCAATGTGTGTAGCTAGAGGAGAAGAAAAGTGCCAAAACTTGAATGGGAAATGAGTGGCAACTTAAACTGAAGGAGTTTGAGTGAGAAAGAGCAGCAGCTTAAATGAGGGATTAGGAAAAATACATTTGTCAGCTTGAACACTGGTCAGGAGGAAGAAGAGTGTTTGAATGGGCATGAAGAGGTAGAATATAAATACCACCTTGAACTGCATTGGAGAGGGAAAGGGACAATAAAAAACTGGAAGGAGTGAACAAGGAGGGATGTATCTGTGAAGGAATGGGATACAATTTGAGAACCATGCACAGGAGGTGGTAGGATGCCTCTGCGAACTGCAAATGTGGGTTAGATGTTGGAATACTGCTATTGAGATAATTTTGGGATAAGTGATGTTCTATTTGGTTTACTGAAAATTCAAATGTAATTTAAAAAAAATAATTAATACATTAATTATGATACATAGAATAGATTAAAATTAATCTAAAAGCAATTTTTTTAAATTGTAAAAATGCAAAAATTCGCAGGCAGCATGCTTATGGCACCAGCCTCCCTCCCAGAAATGCCCAACCAATTTTGTACTTTAAACATTTGGATTTCCTCCTTTACAAATTCATGTACTTATTCCTTGCCTCCTCTAGTACTACTAAATTTGTGTATAAATACTGCTCAAGTACAAAGCCTGTGCAACACTAGGGGCTGGATTTTATCCGGCCAGCAGGAGCAGGATTGGAGCCATAGGGCGCCAAAAAATTGGGAGGGGAGGTGCTCGCCCGGAAACCGACATCATGATGTCAAATCTGGATTTTTTCAGCAGCGGGAAAGGTCCAAGGTGGCATTGCCATTACAATGCAGCAGGACTGCAATTATAATTGTTGAAAAGATATTTACCGTATTTGCATCGGCCTGACTCGGATTTAATGGGGGTGTTTCCTATTTAGTGGATGGTGCATGGGGATCGCGTGCTTTCTGATCCGCACCCATTTAAAGGTGGCAGGACCCAAGCAAGGTCTCAGTGCCGCTACAGGAGGGCAGTCATGGGGAATGTTGGCTGAATCCAGGAAAGGGAATGTGGGGGCCGGGGGGGGGGGGGGGGGGGTGCGGCAGCCATTGCCTAACAGTGGCGCAGTCTTGGATGCAAAGGTGGGCACAGAGGGGGTGCAGCCCTCATGGCAAGGGTGGGTGCAGAGGGCATGCAGCCCTTGAGGCAAGGGTTGGCCCAGAGGGGATGCAGCCCTTGAGGAATGGGTGGGTGCAGAAGGGTGCAGCCCTTGAGACATGGGTGGGCACAAAGAGGCATTAGGACATGATCAGAGGGGAGTAGCAAGGGGAAGGCTCCAAAGGCAAGTTGATCTATCCATTGACAGTGCAAAGGAAGAGAAGCAACTGGCGGGAATGGATCTGCTACATCCAGTCTTTCTAGATCCCCGTGCTGCACAGCAGAGACTCAGAGGGAGGCAGGGTCAGGCGGTGGCTGGGAATGCTGGTGAAGATCGACTAGAGGAGCCATAGCAGTCCACCGTGTCACGAAAGGCTTATCCGTGGTAGAGAGTGTACCGCACTTGCCTCAGTTACCTCCAGACGTTCAAGAGACAGTGTCAGCGACGACTGCAGCTCTCCAGGGATACAGTCACCGACTTTTGCACCATGCTGCAGGTTGAGCTGCGACCCATGAACATTGGTGGACATGCTATCCCCATGAGCCTGAAGATCACCATTGCATTCAACTTTTAGGTCTCCGGCTCTTTCCAGAGATCCACTAGGGACATGCGTGGGGTGTACCAGGCAACAGCCCACCGCTGCATCAAGGAACTTATCAATACCCTGCTCAAGCGGGCCGGCAACTATGTCTGGTACCGAGCCGACCCTGACAGTCAGGAGGAGAAGGTCATTAGATCCGAAGCCATAGCTGGATTTCTACAGTTCCAAGGCATCATCGATTGCAAGGTGTCATTGATTGCATGCATATGGCCATCAAGGCTCCCACAAGCACCCAGCAGCCTCATCAACAGTAAGAGTTTCCAGTCCATCAATATTCAATTGGTCTGTGACCACTGAAAGTGTTTCCTGCAGGTATGTGCCCGCTTCCTGAGAAGCGACCACGACGCCTACATACTTTGGCAGTCCCAGGTGCCACAGCTTTTCCAGGCCCCCGCTCGCCTTCAGGGATGGATTCTCAGGGACAAGGGCTACCCATTGAAGACATGGTTACTAACACCAGTGAGGAACCCTCGCAATGCAGCACAGGAGAGGTACAACATCTGCCACAGGACACCTGAGCGACCATCGAGCAGGCCAATGGGCTGCTGAAGATGAAATTCTGGTGCCTGGATCAATCTGGTAGAGCCCTGCAGTGTGCTCCAGCGAGGGCCTTGCCTATCGTGGCGGTTTGCTGTGCTCTGTACAATTTAGCACATTGCTATTCCTCATCCGACAAGGAGGATGTTGAGCAGGCAGTGCAGGATGATGAAGCCCTTGTATTGGAGGCAAAGGCCATTAAGAGAAACGCAATGGAGGCTCGGGACAATCATGTTCATGCCCAATTTCTGCCGCCATAATGGCCGTTCCAAGGAACTCAATGAAGACTCATCTGACTGTATCCTGCATGTTGCCTCTTTCTTATCACACTTCTGTGCCTTGTGCCCAGGCTCACCAGGTGCTTGTACAAAGCTGAGAAGGTTTCCATATGCAGCCTGCCCCTGCACTGGCAGACCATTGCAGGAGTATGTGTGAAGGTGGCATCTGATAGGGCAGCAGGGAAAGCATGAGAGATTCTTAACAATGAAAGTGACCTCCATTTATTGATACGTTTACAATACCCATAACAAGACCAAGTTGTACACACCTGTGAAATCCCAAGTGCATCTAGTTGCTCGTCCTCACCTACTTCCGTGAGCTTCTATGAAGTACTTCCCCTATGCTGGCAGTTGAGGTGGAGGCAGGCTGCTGAACGCGCTGCCTCGTGACCTGGGATGACTTTGGTTTATGTCCACTGGCTCCTGAGGCCTGGAGGTCCCCAGCTGGCTGAGAGGTGCAGGAGCCTCCTGTGTCATCGCAGCCACTGGAGCTGGGGTCACCGGCAGAGGGGCTAAGGAGCCACTGTCCACACTTGTGTCCTGAGGGGAGCCCCCAGATGTGGAGGTCAGCTTTTCCTCCTCCCTCAAGGCTCACTTGAACCTTCCTGCTGACTAAAGAAGGACAAGGACCTGGAGAAGACACTGGGTGCCTCAACCCTCTCTCGCCTTGCCACTGCTGTGTTGACCACATGGCCATGGCAGGTCTGCACACATCTCTGGGATCTGGCACACCAGGGGGGTCACCAACCTCTCGATGGAAGAAGCCATGCACTCTCCCACTTGAGACATGACAGTACTCATGGCATGGATGGACTATCTTCTGTGCTTGACTGCGCATTGCCTCTTGCAGGGCTGCCAGATGTTCCCTTACCTCTCTCTCCAACTCCAGCAAGTTATGTGCTGCCGACATCAGAGGCTCGTCATCAGCCGGGGGCTCAGCATGGGCCAGGCCTCCCACAGTCTTCCGACTGTCAGTGGCCTCACCAGTCACGGCCTCTGTCAGCTTCTCAGATGCATTTGTGATGCTGTCACTCACCTGTGACCCTACATTTAAGGCCGAGTGAATACCCACTGAGATGAGAGTATCTGCGCTGGTGGTGGGTGCAGGTGAACGGTGTGACGGTGTACCCTCTGTGGATTCTTCCTCCTAGTCCTCAGAGGATGACGGGATCCCAGCGGTGCCAGCAGACAATCTTCTCTTGAAGTGCCACAACCTGCATGAGAAAAGACACACATTTAGGGGTTCTGCTGCATGGATCTGTCCATGCCAACCATGCGTGACATGGTTCTCTAGAAGGTTGGTGGTCAGCACATGACTGCAATGCCTCCTCACTCTCTTGGGTGGACATTTCTGTCTCTCCATTTGCTATGGATCGGCCGCCCATGAACCCTCCTCTCCAGGTCAGTTCTCAAATGCCTGGGATCCCTCCTCCAGTCCTGGCCCTTTCTCTACTGTTGTGGGCCGTTTTCTTCTGAAAGCAAAAAGGGGCCACTGTTAGCCTTCCCACAGAGACCAGCAGGACACTTGTTCTAGCACCAGCTCTTTGGCCCCTGATGGTGGCTCCTAATGCCTCTTCCTCACGTCCACCCTCAAGGGACATGCGGGCGGCAAGCAAGGGCAGAAGGCCAATTGTCTCGATGGAGGAAGCCATGAACTCGCATACTTGAGACATGACAGTACACATGGCATGGATGGACCATCTGACATGATCTGCTGCTGCCTCAGCCCCTTGACACCCCCTTTGCAGCTACCCCCTGACCATGTCGCACTCCCTCACATGTGATCACATGCAAGCCCCAAAGATGGGGTGGGTATGGAGGGCTCATCTTGGCAAAGTGAAAGAAGTCACTGACCATCTTGCAGCACTGGACCCAGTTTTGGAGGGTGATCCCATGGCTGCTGACCTCCTCTGCGATCTCCATGCAGGCTTGCTTGGTCTGGCAGGAGGGTCTCTTCCTGCCGTCCCTTGGGAAGAGGAGCACCCACCTTTCACTTACAGACTGGAGGAGAATCTGCAAGGAGTCATCGCTGAACCATGGGGCCATCCGGTGTCTTCCGCCTGACATGGTTCTTCATGGCTTCCGGTCATGTCCTGGTGCAGCACAGCAACACAGGGACTCCAGCCAGGGGGGTGAGCAGCACAGCAACACAGGGACTCTAGCCAGGGGTGTCAGCAGCACAGGGACACCAGCCAGGGGTGTCAGCAGCACAGGGACACCAGCCAGGGGTGTCAGCAGCACAGCAGCACAGGGACACCAGCCAATACTTCTTGTTATGCATTTTTCTACAAAGACCTACAACTCAATTCTTACAGGGTTACATCAGCAAAAGATTGTTAGACTCCCCACCCCCACAGTCAGGGCATCTTGGGAGTAAGCATGTTTTCTCCTGTGGGCTACTCTATGGAACATTTATTTTTCTTCTCCAGTAATTTTAAAGAGTGAATTGCCCACTAATTGCAGAACCTGCCCAATTTTCATTCCATAAAAACAGTCAAAGATAAAAATTTACCTAATGCCATGCTCAGAAGAAGAGAAGCAGCACAGATGGAGCTAAGGAGGGTGCAGCCCACCAGGTATTATCGACCCTCCCCTCCCACCTTCAAAGAATATAGAGCAGCACAGATCTCATCAGAACCTCTCTGAGGAGCTCAGCTTTACCAAACATCAGCCAGAGAGCAAGATGAGCACACAGCAAGCACACATTCATCAGATCATTGTAGCAGTTTACAGCAGCACACCCCAATTCACAAGCTTTGGTATCACAGCAAGGCACCATAGAGAGAGGGAGTTTTATGGGGTTGCCGGCTTTCCCAGAGTACAATCAATGGCATTCACATTGGATTGAGAGTGCCTAAATACACCCAAGCAGCCACCTTAACATAAAGGGATTCCACTCTCTCAATGTCCAGATAGTGTGTGCAATAATCAGAAGAGCCTTCACATCAACGTTGGATAGCTAGAAGCTGCAATTATGCCTTCATCCTTTTGCACTCAGCCCTCTATAACCTCTTCAGGAAAGGGAATCAGATTCCGGGCAAAAAAAGCATACCCCATGCTTCCACAGCTAATGACCTTAATCAGAGTGCCCAAAAAACAGCAGAAGGGCACTACCATGAGGAACAGGCAGCTAATAGGCAGTTGATCAAGAGGATGATCTGGGTGTTAAAAGCACACTTTCACTGCCTAGACAGCTCAGGAGAGAATCTGCTGTAAGCTCCTGATCAGACGTCCAGAATAGTTGCAGCCTGCTGATCCCTTCACAACCTTGCCATTCTGAAACAGATGTGCCTTGATGTGATGGAGGAGGTGGCCCTGGCACAAATGGACCAGAACTACATGAAACAGGCCATCAGGATAGCCTGCATTTAGAAGAGTCCTTGCTGAATGCTGCAAGCATCATCAAAGGACAGATGCCCTCAGAAGCCTTCTCTCTCTAACTCAGTCTACTTTGGACAACAGAGCCAGACCACTTTCTCCCCCTCTTGCAAATGAAGAGACAGCCCCAAAATTGACGAGCTCCTACCACATGACAACATATCAGGCTCCCTTGGCCTACATAACTGTGTCAGTAATAATTACCTGAGTTAATAAGATAAAACCAAATCATTGTACCCTTTCCTATATGACAGTAACCTCCATGAATAACAAAGTACAATGTCATTGCACCCTATCTTAAGACAACAATTGCAAAGAATAATCAGCCTACTCTTTCCCACACCATTCTTCCCCTGGGCGCATACATGTGCCTTTTTATTCACCTATTCTACTGCCGCTTCTAAGTGCCACTCAAAGATCTAGATCATGGAAAGTGGAGTCATGAAACTGAAGAGGCCCTTATTTCATGGCAGCTAGTTCTTGGCATAGAACTGCTGACTTCATTTCTGGAGGGTGCACCTGAATAGGCTGGTCTTGCCTTCCACATTCCACTGGCATAGTGCTCTGAGAGGGAAGGCCGGAGGTCAGTATGGGCTGGGTTTCTGAAAGAGGGCAGTACTATGAAGCTGCAAATCTAGGTCTTCCAACAGCCTCTTCACCATTTTTCTTTGTCATCCTTCTCCTCCTCCTGCTGTGCCTGTTGCTGTAGAAGATATGAATAGCTGGGTATTAACTGGCTAAAATTAAAGACTAATTTTTTTTTACAAGGATGCCAGGGTGAGAGTGGATTTGCTCAGGTATTAAACTACTGCTGATAAAATGCCGTCAACCATGCCATCTCCCACACAAAAGTCAAGTGAGTTCTTAAAAGCTCCAATACCTTCTCCTCAACGGGGGGACGTGGGTTTAATAGTGGGAATGATGAATGCCTCAGTGCCATGCTGTGCACCCCTCTAGGTCCAGTGGGGCTTAAGTGCTCAGAAATAAGTAAAGGTATAATAAAGTATAATAAAAAAATAATGCTAAGCCATTAAAAGTGGGAAATGAAAGGGTCAAGCACTGTTCCTGCTTACCTGTTTGTTCCTTGGTCGGCTGAAGACTTCAGGCTGAATTTCTTTTTAAAAACTGTACAGAAGTTTCCAGGCACTTCAGCTGCTTGCACAAATTTTATACCAATGACTGCACCAATGGGAATGCGAATGAACAAAACTGGAAAGTCTTCAAGTAGCTCCCTCTGCAGGTCATCAGTGGGGACAATTTCTTTTTAAAAGAAGGAGCTACAGTTGTGGCAGTCAGGTACGGTAACATAGTAGTTATATTACTGGACTAGTAATGCAGAGGCCTGGACTAATGAGCCATAGACATGAGTTCAAGTCCCATCACTACAGCTGAAAATTTAAATTCAGTTAATTAAATACAAAAATCTGGAAATCGGTAATGGTGGCCGTAAAAACCCATTTAGTTGAGGACACAATGTGCTTTTGTCTTCGTGTCCTGATCAGAGTACTCCTCTAAGCTGATGATGCTGCGCTAGTCACTCACATGAAAACGCAGCTACAAAGACTCGTGGACTGCCTCTCCCATGTCTGTAACTCGTTCTCCCTTGACTATAAGCATCAAGAAAACCATGGTCATGGGACAAGGTGTTGCATCTCTGCCCCTGATCACACTCAACAACAGGCCACTGGAAGTGGTCAGCAAATTCTGCTACCTTGGGCCCACAGTGACAGACAGCATGTCCCTTAATGCACAGCTCCATACACGCATAGGGAAAGCAGCTACCACCTTTGGCCGACTCGCGAAACACGCATGGGATAATACCAAGCTGACCCTTAGCACCAAGCTAATGGTTTATAAAGCCTGTGTTCTCAGTACTTTGCTATGTGAAACATGGACAACTTACAGCTACCAGGAAAAGAAGTCTGGTGCATTATGGGTATATCCTGGCAGGACAAAATCACAAATGCGGAAGAGCTCCCAAGTGTGTTGGCACTAATCAAACAGAGGTGGCTTCAGTGGATCGGACAAGTCCGCAGGATGGAAGACGGTCGCATAGCCAAAGACCTTCTGTATGGCAAGCTGGGGCCAGACAACGGGCGTCCAAAGCTTCACTTCAAGGATGCTTGCAAGCGTGACATAAAGGCCTTAAATGTTGATTATTGCACCTGGAAGTCATTAGCTGGCGAAAGAGGGAAATGCCGACACATCCTGTGGACTGGCATGCACTACCACAATGACCACTTGCTACAGCAGCTTGGCAACAGGTGCCAATGCCGAAAACAACTCACAGCGTCACTTGGCAGCTTCATGTGTGGCACATGTAGCAGAACCTGCCTCTCAAGGATTGGCCTTCACAGCCATCAACAAAGATGCACCAAAAGAAGACATCCCACCTAAATGGATTGTTTGCTGTCTGTTCATCATCCTTATTAGATGGAAGGATGCCAACACAGCCATCTAGTTCACTAAATTACTTAACGGGAGGAAATCTGCCATCCATACCCAGCCAGGCCTTTACATGACTCCAGACCCACAGCCATGTGGTTGACTCTTAATTGCCCTCTGAAATGGCTTAGCAAGCTGCAATGCAAAATTATTAAAAAGCTGGCCGAAGCACCCATTATCGGCCCAGGCACCAGACACAACAAAGGAACATCCAGCTTAGTCAGCCCTGCAAAGTCCTCCTCAATAACATCTGGGGATTTGTGCCAAAATTGAGAGAGTTGTCCCACAGACTAGTCAAGCAACAGCCTGACATAGTCATACTCACAGAATAATACCTTTCAGACAACGTCCTAGACTCCTGCATCACCATTCCTGGGTATATCCTGTTCCACCAGCAGGAAGGGAAGATCTTGTTTGACCAACTTGATTGAATTTTTTGAAGAAGTAACAAGGAAGATAGATGAGGGTAGTGCTGTTGATGTGGTCTACATGGATTTTAGCAAGGCTTTTGACAAGGTCCCACATGGCAGACTGGTTAAAAAAATAAAATCCTATGGGATCCAGGGAAATGCAGCAAGGTGGATACAAAATTGGCTCAGTGGCAAGAAACAAAGGGTAATAGTTGACTGCTGTTTTAGCAACTGGAGGGTTCATTCCAGTGGCGCTCACTACTGCGTCCCCTGCTTTTTGTGGTGTATATTAATGATTTGGATGTAAATGTAGGTTGGTGGATGACACAATGATTGGCCATGTGGTAGATAGCGAGGAGGATAGCTGTAGGCTGCAGGAAGATATTGATGGTGTGGTCAGATGGGCAGAAAAATGGCTAATAGAATTCAACTTGGAGAAGTGTGATGTGATGCATTTGGGGTGGTCAAACAAGGCAAAGGAATACACGATTAATGGGAAAATACTGAGAAGTGTAGAGGAAGTAAGGGACCTTGGAGTGAATGTCCACAGATCCCTGAAGTTAACAGGACAGGTCAATAAGGTGGTTAAGAAGTCAAATGGAATCCTTTCCTTTATTAGCCAAGGTATAGAATACAAGAGCAGGGAGGTTATGCTGGAACTGTATAACTCATTGGTTAGGCCACAGCTCGAGTACTGTGTGCAGTTCTGGTCACCTCATTACAGAAAGGATGTAATTGCACTAGAGATGGTACAGAGGAAATTTACGAGGATGTTGCCAGGACTGGAAAAATGCAGCTATGAGAAAAGATTGAATAGGTTGGGGTTGTTCTTCTTGGAACAGAGAAGGCTGAGGGGCGATCTGATTGAAATGTACAAAATTGTGAGTGGCCTGGATAGAGTGGATGTGAAGGGTCTATTCACCTTAGCAGAGAGGTCAGTGACGAGGGAGTATAGATTTAAAGTGATTGGTAGAACAATTAGAGGGGAGATGAGGAAAAACTTTTTCACCCAGAGGCTGGTGATGGTCTGGAACTCACTGCCTGAAAGGGTAGTTGAAGCAGAAACCCTCAACTCATTCAAAAGGAGTTTGGATATCACCTCAAGTGCCATAATCTGCAGGTCTACGGACCAAATGCTGGAAGGTGGGATTCGAATAGGTGGATCGTTTCTTGGCAGGCGCAGACACGATGGGCCAAGTGGCCTCTTTCTGCGCCTTAAACTTTCTATGATTCTATGACAAACTCACCAGAAGTTGCAGCACAGTGTTATACTCTGTCATACTCTATGAAGTCTCATGGCATCAGGTCAAACAGGGGCAAGAGAAACCTCTAGTTGATTCTCACATACCACCCTCCCTCAACTGATGAATCAGTACTCCTCCATGTTGAACACCACTTGGAAGAAGCACTGAGGATAGCAAGGGCACAGAATGCACTCTGCGTGGGAGAATTCCAACACAAAAAGTGTGCCGTAGCATCACAACTGACCCAGTCCTGAATGACACAGATGCCAGACTGGGCCTACAGCAGGTACTGAGAGAACAAACAAGAGGGGGAAACCTACTTGACTTCTCCATCACCAAGCTACCGGTCATAAATGCATCTGTCCATGACAGTATTGGTCAGTGTGACCATCACACAGTTCTTGTGGAGACAAAGCCACCTCTTCACACTGAGGATGTGCTCCATCATGTTGTGTGGCACTACCACCATATTAAATGGATAGATTCAGAATTATATAGCAGCACAAAACTTGACATCCATGAGGTGCTGTGGACAGTCAGCATCAAGAGGATTGTATTCCAGCACAGTCTGTAACTTCATGGCCCAGCATATCCCCATTCCACCATTAACATCAAAGCCAGGGGATCAACTGTGATTCACTGTATAGTGTAGAAGAGCATTCCAGGAGCAGCACCAGGCATAGCTAAAAAAAAAAAGAGGTGCCAACCTGGTGAAGCTACAGCACAGGATTACACGCATGCTAAACAGCAGAAGCAGCATACTATAGACAAAACTAAGCAATCCCACAACCAACAAATCAGATCAAAGTTCTGCAGTCCTGCCATGTCTTGTTGTGAGTGGCGGTGGAAAATTAAACAACTAACAGGAGCAGGCAGCTCCATGAACATCCCCATCCTCAAAGACAGTAGAGCCCAGCACGTCAGTGTAAAAAACAAGACTGCAGGGGTCACAACCATCTTCAGCCATAAGCAGCAAGTGGATGATCCATCTCAGCCTCCTCCTGAGGTCCCCACCATTACAGAAGCCAGTCTTCCGTCAATTTGATTCACTCATATGATATCAAAAAACAGCTAAGCACACTGGATACAGAAAAGGTTAAGGGCCCTGACAACATCCCAGTTTCACTGCTGAAGACAAAATCGACATCAAACCCTCAAAAATGCAAATTGTCCAGGTATGCCATGTCCAAAAAAAGCAGGATAAATCCAATCTGGCTGATTATCATCCCATCAGTCACTTGTCAATCAACAACAGAGTGATGGAAGGTCTCGTTGACAGTTATGAAATGGCACTTACTCACCAATAACCTGTTCATCGATGCCTAGTTTCTGTTCCGCCAGTATCACCCGACTCCAGACTTCATTACAGCCTTGTCTAAATATGGACAAAAGAGCTGAATTCCAGAGGTGAGGTGAGAGTGACTGCTCTTGATAACAAGGCAGCACTTGACCAAGTGTGGCATCAAGAAGCCCTAGTAAAACTCTCCACTGGCTGGAGTCATACCTAGCACAAAGGGAGTTGTGTGTGGTTGTTGGAGGCCAATCATCTCACCACCAGGACATCACTGCAGGAGTTCTTCAAGGCAGTATCCTAGGCCCAACCATCTTCAGCTGCTTCATCAATGACCTTCCATCCATAAGGTCAGAAGTAGAGATGTTCGCAGATGATTGTTCAGTTTTTAGTTCCATTTGGAATTTCTCAGATAATGAAACAGACCATATCCTAATGCAGCAAGACCTGGATAACATTCAGGCTTGGGCTGAGAAGTGGCAAGTAACATTCACGCCAAACAAGTGCTATGTAATTACCATCTCCAACAAGACAGAGAGTCCAATCATCTCCTCTGACATTCAATGGCATTACCATTGATGAATTCCCAACCAGCAACATCCTGGAGGTCACTAATGTCCAGAAACATAACTGGACCAGTCACATAAATGCTATGGCTAGAAGAGCAGGCCAAAGGTTGGGTATTCTGCAGCAAGTAAGTCACCTCTTGACTTCCCAAAGCCTGTCCACCATCTAAAAGGCACAGGTCAGGAGTATGATGGAATACTCCCCACTTGCCTGGATGAGTATCACTCAACACTCAAGAAGCTTGGCAAACTCCAGAACAAAGCAGCCCGCATGGTTAGCATCCCATTCACCACCTTAAAGCATTCACTCCCTCCACTACCAGTGCACTGTGTGTAACATCTACAAGATGCACTGCAGAAAATCGCCAAGGCTTCTTCGACAGCACCTTCCAAACTTGCAACTTATATCTAGAAGGACAAGGGCACCAACTGCATGGGAACACCACCACATACAAGCTCCCCTTTTCCCCTCTAAGACACACACCATCCTGACTTGCAAATATATTGCCAGTCCTTTATCTTTGCTGGATCAAAATCCCAGAACTCGCTATCTAACGACATTGTGGGAGTACATACACCACACAAACTGCAGCGGTTCAAGAAGGTGACTCGCCACCACCTTCACAAGGGCAATTAAGGATGGACAATTAAGTCTGGCCTTCCCAGCAATGTCCACATCCCAGAAACAAATTTTTTAAAACTCCTTTTGAAGAAAATCTATATTGTGATAATCCTGCAACAAAGTTGTTGGCATTTGCTGTCACAAAGCAACTGATCAGTTTTTTTAAATGGCTTAATATGTCCATAATGGGGCTGTTAGTTTTGTAGTAAGTATATGAGCCACACAAACTGAAAAAATCCTAAAAATCTTCTTCAATCCTGAGTTAGTAATGGTAACTCTAATTAATGGTAATTCTAATTAAACTGTCATCTTGTGCTTTGCATGGTAATCAAACATACCAGCTTTGTGCGGTTTATGACATCACCTGAAACTCTCAAATTATTTTCTGGTAAACAACCAGTTGTCTATTATCATCTATGTAATAGCCTTAAGAAAGTTTAAATGCACATTTTTGCTTACCAATGTCTTATCAAATCTCGTCACTAGTTCATCTCTTATCTTCTGCAGATGGTGTGAAGAGATGGGCGATTCTTGTACGAACGAACTTACAATCCCTGCCTGTGAAAAAGTATGAGTCACATGTTTTCCATTAACCAACATTTTTAAAGTACAAGTATGCTATATATTAAACAAGTGTTTAATGATGCAATCTCACCTTTACAGCTTTCAGTTTATCTCTTACTCTGCTTCGTATCACATCAGCCAGTTGATTTTCACCTGTGGTAGAATCTTCTGGTAAAGGCAAAAATCCAATCAATTTATTTCTTACAAAATTCACAACATCTACTACAACTATTCAAAGTAAAATAGTTTCAATATGTGTAAAAATACCGAGAAAAATTTACAGCACAAGTGTATATCATGAAAACTTGAAAAACCACCATCTAGGAAGTTGCTGGCAGACAAAAGAAAATTCTCTACTTTGTTGAAACATTATAGAATAAAAGTCCCATTGCTTGTGCAAAAACATATAGAATTATATAAAAAATATACAATGCTTCTATCTTTAACTTTCTATCTGATTGAACCAGATCTTCTGGTAGATTTTTTTTCTTCTAATTTTAACCTGCCAGTTGAAAGCAAAAATGTCAGATTTATGACTATCTTTCATTTGACCAAAGCATCTTTAATAATGTACCAACAGAAATAAAAGTTTCTATATTTTATATAAAAGACTGGAATTAAAAATATTTGGGAATGCCTGGAGGAAAGCCAAAACTACAAAACTTTTCTCGAGGACAGGAGCATTCATTTTGTTTTATTTCACTCCCTGATGCTTTTGTAGATAAATACATCACAAGCTATAGTGCTGACCCATTCGGACCAGAAGACCCCAAACATGATATCTGTCAATGCCGAGTTAGCACTTCCAGTGCTATAATTGACCTCAGTGCTATAATTGACCTCAATGCACTTGGGTAGTAAGAAAGAAAAATAAATTGCTTCTGATTGCTATGCAATCTGTGGCTGTGTGTGGCTGTGGACAGTGAATGACAGCAGCACTGAGTTTGTTTTGATTGTCCTTCATGGTCAAATAATCTATCAACACTCATTATGCAGGCTCACACACAGCCAATTGGATGAGGTACCAAAATGGTCAAGTTTTCTGTGAAAATATACCCCAAAAGAAAGGACAAATTGCCTTTATATAGTGACTTATCATACCCTCAGGACATCCCAATGTGTCACAACCAATTAATTACTTTTGAAATGTAGTCACTTTCCTCTGTAGACTAAAGCGGCAATCAATTTGTGCACAAGATTCTTCAAACAGCCAACAAGATAAATCACCACATGAACCTATTTTTTAGTGATGTTGGTTAATGAAAGAATGTTGACCAGTTAACAATTTTTGCACTGGTTGAAACTACAGCCGATCATAAACTGCCACCTGCAGGTGCAGTGACAAATAATTGCATTCAGGGGCTATAGCGGTTCAAGAAGGCTCACCATCAACACCAGTTTCTGATTGGCAAGTTTTGAATAGAAACGTTCACTCCCTCTGTTTTATTATATTAGAAATGTACATTCTCCCTGATTTACTATATTAGGGACTGAAGAAAACAGAACATTTGCAATCTTCAAGCAGTTGCCTTAAAATGAAAGAGTTGTCAGAAGTTACCCAGACAGTCAATGATTCAATGCTGATCCATTTAGCATTGAGGACAGGTGACTTTACATTTACAGATATAATAAATGATTCTTTCCTAATATTACACAATAGTGAGGAAACTCAGGGTAATTGGATACTTGAATTACAACAACAACTCATTTATATAGCTCCTTTAACATAGTAAAATGTCCCATGGCATTTCATAGGAGTGCTAACAAACAAACTTTGACACCAAGCCACATAAGGAAACATTAGGGCAGATAATCAAAAGCTTGGTCAAAGAGGCAGGTTTTAAGGAGTGTCTTAAAGGAGGAAAGAGAGGGAGAGGAGGAAAGTTTCAAGGAGGGAATTTCCAGAGCTTAGGGGCTTGGCAGCTGAAGACACAACTTCCAGCGGCGGAGGACTAAAATCAAGGATGCTTAAGAGGCCAAAATCAGTATGGCGGAGATATTTCAGAGGCTTGCAGTGCTGGAGAAGATTAGAGATAGGGAGGGGCAAGCCAATGGAGGATGAGAATTTTAAAACCAAGGTGTTGCTTAACTGGGAGAAATTGTACATCAGTAAGTACAAGAGTGATGAATGAACAAGACTTGGTGCAATTTAGGACACGGGTAGAGTTTTGGACGACCTCAAGTTTACGGAAGGTAGAATGGGGAAGGCCAGCCAGGACTGCATCAGAATAATTTTTATTAATGATCCTGATGCACTATCAGACCTCCATTTGAGGAACCACAATATTATTAGATTGAACTTGATCAAACCAAAATTGCTGAAAGCTTAATGCTAGATTAGAGGGACTAAATTTTGTAAAGGACTTGAATCAGGTTGATTGCATAGCCCAAGGAAGAAAAATTTAGAGCTGTGCTAATGCAAAAGGAAGTCCTGTATTCCCCTCAAGTTAAAAGAGCACATGGTAAGACAAAACTAAATTGTTGAAGGTTTTGTGCAAAGACAAATCAGATTTACGTTAAAAAAAAAACTTTTAAGGTCTTAATGAAAGTAGTTTTCAAGAGAACAGGATTCAGTATTCAGTTCCGTTTAAGACAACAAAAGCTGCAATCAGAGCAGCCAAAAGGTCACTGGAGAAGACAATGGATAACTGTGCTAGCAGTAGCAATATCTTTTTTAGTTAAGCTAGAAATCAGAGGGCCATTAAGGCTGCATCAGGCTTCGGAACAATACCTCAAAGCAGATTCAGGTACACTCCAAGCATATGGTTGAGGTTTTAAATGGCTACTTTGCATCAGTCTTCACTCAAGTCTTGCATTGCACAGCTGACGCTAAAGCTTTAAGTGTCCAAGTAGATGCAGGTATACGGTGCACACAGATTGGACTGCTGGTCCTTGCACCATTCACTGAAGGGTGATCAAAGGGGAGCTATGCTCAACAAGTCCCTTGCTCATATATTGAGCAGCCTTCTAGGGTCTGGGATTATAACCAGAAACTGGAGGGAGGTCCAAGTGGGGCTAACTTTCAAAAAGGACAAGTCAGAACCAAGAAATTACAGAAACATTAGGTTGACTTTGGTCATAGGCAAGTTACTAGCATGGATCATTACAGATATTCTGCATGATCACCTTGCCAGAGAAGGAATTATTAGACTCTCAACAAGGCTTCTGGAAAATGTCACACCTTACCAATCCTGGATTACAATTTTGAGGAAGTTTCTAGGATCTTGGAAGTAGGTTGACATCATACATCAGGATTATCAAAAAGTTTGAGAAGGTGCCACACAATAGGCAATAGGCTACTTAGTAAGATTTAGTTCTGTGGGATTGGCAAGCAAAAATGGAGTTGGATAAGGAATTAGATGCATTCCTGTAGGCAGAAGGTTGCTATTAATGACAAAGGTTCTGAATGGGGACAGATTACAAGTGAAGTCCTGCAGGAATTGGTGTTGAGCCATTGTTCTTCACAGCCTTTATTAATGATCTGGATAAAGGGGTTGGAGGAACTGTCTGCAGATTCTGGGATGATACAAGGTTTGTGTGTTGTCATGACCTTTGATGAGAACAGATTACAAGCAAATCTAGATGAGGAAAATAGGCCCCATCTGGTAGATATCTTTTAATATAATTAAATAATGATGTCCCGGAGAAGATTCTGTGGAGAGCCACTAAACTGAAACCTAGTTACCCATAGGTTACCATGAGAAACAGAGAGCTGGAGTTTTTTATTCTAGAAAAGCAAAAAATTCAAACTTCAATTGCAGCATTCTAAAACAATGAAGATTTAGTCTGTGTGGATAGGTTATTTCAGTTGAATAATAGGAGGGCCAGGGGATATGCACATACTTTATATAAGCATAGAACTAGGTGAGATGCAAGGAAGTTGTCCTTTTCACAGAAGGTCATCCACTTTTGGAATAAGCTCCTAGCCCATGTTTTGAATGTGGATTTACTGTTAAGTGTTGAAAAGGGAACTGGATATGTTTCACTCTGTTACTGACATCACAGAGCACAAAGGTAGATGCGGAATTGGGTAGTATGTTCCCCGGTCACTATGGTCTGCTGGAACATGCTTGATCACCGTCTGGGTTGGAGAAGATTTTCCCCTCTGAATTGGCCGAGGGTCTTGTAAGAACTAAGAGGTTAACCTCTGTCATGTTTTATCTGTTGAATGAATCTATGTAAATTATGGTCTGATAAAACTCCCATGAGATGCTATGTTTTAAAGCAGAATGATTTTAAGTGATGTTGCTCAGGAATAGTTATACTTGGCATATGTATCAATGTATTAGATTAGAACTAAGTTATGGACTTTGGCCAGAATTTTACCTGCTCAGATCAGGCGTCCTCCGAGGTGACTGAACCAAAAAATGGCAGGCGATAACGTTGGGTGGGGTCCCTGACGTCATTACGCCCTATCCCCATCTTGCGCAGGTTGGGCAGCAGGTGAGATGGAGGCGCCGCTCGCCGTCCAATTTACACCAATTAAGGGCCAATTGAAGTAGTTGAAAAGCCAATTGACAGCCATTTTACGTCGGCCGTTAAAATTTACATTTGGCAAACGGGTCAAGGGTGGGGTTCGGGAAACTGGCAACTTCAAAAGAGCAGCAACCAGTGTGTCTGTGAAGGAGTTGGAGGTACTGGATTTTTTATTTCTTTCTGTTTGATTTCTGAGTTAATAGCAAGGTCAGGACTGATATTGCTGGCTCTCCAGGGTTCACCTGAGAGAGTTAAACTGCTGATAGGGCCACATCAGTGATTTATTCTGTGTAGGGGAGGGGGGTTGCGAGTGCCTGTCCTTGCAGCAGGCTGCTTTCCTCATTACATCTTTGGGACACTGCAGCCATGGGCCTTTTCCACTCTGGAGCTGGCTCCTCTAGCGAGGAAGAGAATGCCACATGAAGAGACAGGAGGACAAGTGGCCAGCGAAATCAGAGACCTGCTGGTCAACTGCAGCCTGGTAATGAGGGAGAGGCAGATGGCCACAGAGTGTGCTGGGAGCAAAGTCCTGTAAGGAGATGAGTCTACCCAGCAGGCAGGGTGCACCGGCAGCGGTTGAGCTTTCTGCAGATGTCGGAACGCCAGTGCCGTAGAAGACTGCGCCTGTCCAGAGAAACTGTCTCATCTCTGTGTGAGATGATGGCAGCAGAGATCACATCCAACTGCGTGGGTGGCCATCCAATGCCGGTCACACTGAAGGTCACAGTTGCTCTGAACTTTTACGCATTAGGCTGCTTCCAGGCTTCCACAGGAGACGTGTGGAATCTCAGTCATCAGCGCAGCACTGCTTTAAGGTAGTAACTGATGCCATATTCAGGCGTGCCAACCAGTTCATCAAATTCCAGACAGACTGTGCCAGTCAGGCCGAGAGAGCCACAGGCTTCAGTGCCATCACTGGGTTCCCCATGGTCCAAGGCGTGGCTGACTGTACACATCTGGCCATTAGAGCACCCACAGGTCTGTTAGCGGTCCTCATTGATTGAAAGGGGTTTCACTCAATGAATCTGCAACTTGTCTGTGACCACTGTAAGAATATATTGCAGGCGTGTGCTCATTATCCAGGAAGCAGTCACAATGCATTCATTCTCCACAACTCCCAGGTGCCAACACTATTCAGCCGCCCTGAGTGCCTGCAAGGATGGATACTTGGCAACAGGGGTTACCCACTGAAGACATGGCTGATGACACCCGTGAGTAACCCACGGAATGAAGCAGAGGCATGGTACAATGCGAGCCATGTGACCACCAGAGTCACCATTGAGCAGACCATAGGTCTTCTGAAGATGCGATTTAAGTGCCTGGATCACTCAGGTGGTGCCCTTCAGTACTCGCCAGCAAGGGTATCTCGCATAGCTGTCGTCTGCTGCGCCTTACATAATCTGGCGCTGCAGAGGGGGAGGCCCTGGATGATGAAGATGCTGTTCAGCACGAGGCATCCTCAGACGAGTAGAGTGAAAGGGTTGAGGAGGAGAAGGAGGGGATGCAGCCACATGAACACCAGGGGGGAAGGGGTTGGAGGTCTGCAGTAGTTGAGTGCAAGGGAGGCTCGGGAGGCTCTAATACTCAGGCGTTTCTCCTGATTGGAGGCTCATGACCCATGTTAGCCGCTGGCATGCTACATGTCAATCTAAATTCAGGCATTCACATCAGCTGGAAGCGCAAAAGCACTCACCTGCAGGCGCTGATCTCAGCTACAATGGTCCACCTTTCCCTCAAACACAACATGGCCCAATGTGGCACCTACCCCAAGTCTCCATCTCATGCAGAAGTAAAAGATTACCTAATACATCATCATTGACTTGAGACAGATAGAAAAGACAAGTGAGAAATTTAATAAGTTTTGTGCACGGTCGAACAACAAATAAATAATTCAAAATCACACCAGTGACCCTAAGTGCAGTTAATGTGATTTCTTAAAACATTTGTGAGTGCTTATGTGTGTGGACAACCCCTTCGCCGCCAGTCATGGCAGAGGCAGGTGGCTGTTCAGGATGCACCGTGGCTTGGGATGACCTTGGCGGGCGTCCTCTGGCTGCCCAAAGCCATGAAGGCCCCGACATGTTGAGGTGACCCTGAGCAGTCTCAGGACCACCCTTTCACCCTGGGATTCTGAGGTGCTAATGTCACTGGCAGAGGGGACAAGGAGCCACTGTATGCATCATGAGCACACTGAGAGGAGCCCCCAGATGCATGCAGCTGTTGATCCTGTGCCCTCACAAGGCTCAGTTCGGCCTCCCTGTTGACCTCAGAGGGATGAGCAGCTGTTGGATAACGCAGGAGCCTCATCGACAGCTCGCTGAGGCTCTGCTGCATAGAGCTCACAGCCTCTGTGAGGGTTTGCAGGTCTCTGTGTATCTCCAGCAGGCTTTGTATGGTCTGCTGGAGCAGGCCCTCCACTGCAGCTGCCAATCTGTCAATGGAGGAAACCAATTACGCAGATGACAGGGACTGTGCAGAACTCACGACCTGGAGGGAAACCTCTAAAGTCCAAGCCAGAGCACGCATCATCTCTGGTAACTCCGCCAGATCTCCATACACCTCACACTGCACCTGCAGCATCTCCTGCCGAATAGATGTCCTTAAAGGCTCGTCATCAGCCATAGGGCTCAGCACTGGCCTGGCCTCCCTCAGTCCTCCTATTGTCAGAGGCACCGGCCGATACTGTCTCTGGAAGCTGGTCCGGCACTTGTGTGGTGCCGGCAACAGTTTGTGACCACAAATCCAAAGATGCAACCAGTCAACCGAGGTGACTGTATCTGAGCTGGTGCTTGGTGCGGGGAAAGGATGTGATGCTGCACCCTCTGAGGTCCCCTCCTCCTCCTCAGATATGGATGGATGTGCCCCGGAGATGTTGCCTGGCCACTGCTTTGTTTCACCTGCAGGGAAAAACAGAATGATCAGGTGTGAGCAACACTCCAGACTGAAGGACATGTCATAAACTGCAGTGTGGCCATATGTCTGTGACTTTAAACTCACGAGCAACCTTCATTGCTTGAGCCAGCGCACCACCCCACCCCCGCACTCTGGGAAACTCACCCTCCTAGCCAGCTGCTCCGGCTTCACCATTGGCAACTGAGCGGCCTCAGTCCTCCCAGCAAGCAACAATACCGCCTCCTCCACATTCGTGAGAATTACGATATTGGCAACACTGTCGCCGGTCTGAGCCCTCTCTCTGGCATTCTGGGCCCTCTGCCATGTGTTTCCACAGGAGAAATCAGTTCAGTTACTTGTCTTGAAGGAGCACCTGCTCATCCCTTGTGCTGCTTGCCACCTCTGGGACCATTGCCATTGAAGTGTATAGTTAGCACACTTCTGGAGCAATGTGGGTCTCAGATGTGCCCAGCATATGTGGCCCATGACAAGGCTGCAACTATCGACTCCAGATGGATGGCTTCAACTCTGCAGCATCAACACCTAGCAACCCTCCCGTATAAGTACAAAGCAATAATGAGTGAAACATGCCCCTTCCCTGGCAGAGCGGAGAAGGTCGTTGACTCGCTTGCAGCACTGGAGCCATGACCTGCTCACAACCCCGCATCTGCTGACCTCCGCGACAACCTCAAACCTTGCCTTCTTGGTGACCTGGGAAGGCCTCCACCTTCTGTCTGCTGGGAAGAGGACCTTCCTACCTTGCCTCAGCTGCCTGGAGGAGGACATGCAGGGAGTCTTCTGTGAACCTTGGGGTCATGCGGTTGGCTCTCTCTGACACTGCTGCAAGCGGGTTCTGGTCCTCCAAGGTCTCTGGAAGATTTCTGGAAATTGATTGAGTCGCCCCTTTAATTGACATGTCAACTCCATTCCCCCTCAGCCAGGCATATGTCTAGTGTTAAGCACTTGCTCATCCCACTGTCCTTACTGATGAAAACAGCCCTTTCAGAGCCAGTAATGGTGCTGAAAGACCTTTTAAATGGCTTTCAGCACCTTCTTCCTGCTCTAGCCCTGCCCCCACCGACGCTCACCTTCCCTCCCGCACGCATCTTCATCAAACAGTCATCCGCCGCCGAGATACTAATTGGACAGTTAGCCGCTCGATTGGGGCAGCAGCTGAGCATGGAGCAGGAGCGACTTCAGCACCAGCTTCCGCCTCCTGGACCATGGACCTGCTCGGACAGGTAAAATTCTGGCCTTTGTGTTTAGAATCATGTTGTTTAACGTGAAATGTATATTTGTACTCTATAGTGGAGAGATGCTGGGAGATGGTATTTACTGTCACAACAATAGCAGAAATAGCTTTGCTATGAGACTGGATGTCTTGATAATTGAAATGCAGAATGGGCAGTTCAGACAGACTCAGTCTCTAGAAGGGACAGACTCGTAGGCCCCACGAGGATGGCAATGCAAATAAAGATATTCAGAGACCATTTAAGATTGGAATGTTGATCGGGACAGCAAACATTCCCCACTGTATGACAATGTCTCTGCAGACAGCTTGATGGCCCAAGTCAATGTAGAGGGAAGGGTCATATCTGTTGTAACCTGACTATTATAAACAAATCAAGAAGAGACAATGCTTAGAAGGTGAAGTCATACCTGACCAATCAAGAGGGTTAAGGTGGACTATAACCTAATATGAAAGGAAGGAATCCTCGGAGGGAACCATAAATGGCAGGTGCTGGGACAACTCAGAGCGCACCAATTCGAGAGACCAACCTACAGTGAACAGAACACCCTAGAGTCAACAGAACACCTTTTTACGACCAGGTGAGGAAGGGGTCTCAGGCTCTGGTTTGACTGCAACAGCGTTTATCCTTTTAACACAGTCATTTAACTTATCACCTCAATGAGCACTTGCTCCTGTAATTTCAATTGTAAATGAACCAATCAGACAAGGTTTCTTGTGTTTAAACAAGAAAGATGTAAATTTATTAACCTTATCACCCTAAACCGGTTAAAATTACTAAAATCCATGATGCATCCACACTCACATTCATAAGACAGACACACACACAAATAGATAAAGAAGGGAAAAAAAGAGAGTTGGGAGGTTGGAGTAGAGTCCTTAAAAAAAAATGGAATTTTAATATGGAAGTGTAGTCCCAGTGTCCTTAGTTGAAATTGAAGTATTGAAGTCCTCATTGGGCCAAGTGCACAATTCGGGCTTGCTTCTCTGGTTCCAGAAGGCGGAAGAGAGGCTTTATCCGTCCTCTTTTACTGACTGTGAGGATCTGTAGATTTGAGGTTTAGCTGCAGCCAAGGCTCCCCTGGGACTTTGCTGGAGAGGGGGAGGAGGAGGAGAGGAGGAGGAGGAGAGGAGGAGGAGGAGAGGGGGAGGAGGAGAGGGGGAGGAGGAGAGGGGGAGGAGGAGAGGGGGAGGAGGAGAGGGGGAGGAGGAGAGGGGGAGGAGGAGAGGGGGAGGAGGAGAGGAGGAGGAGGAGAGGGGGAGGAGGAGAGGGGGAGGAGGAGAGGGGGAGGAGGAGAGGGGGAGGAGGAGAGGGGGAGGAGGAGAGGGGGAGGGAGGTGCTTTCTTCCTTGGAGTTCAGTTACTGTCTGCTTTCAGAGACACAATTCCCACTCTCAGAGTTATATTGGCAGGCATGTCATGTGATCACCTCTGTTTGAAACAAAAGTTTCTGGAAGGTTATTTTGGAAATTCAAAGTTCTACTTTCAAGCTGTGCAAACATACTTGGTAGGGGGTTTTGGCTCTTTCAAAGTCAATGGGTGTCGATGGCTTTTGATGATCAACATTGACAAAACCATTCTAGTTAACTTAATCAGAGAGCACCCCCATTGTTCTGGCTAGACTGGGCAATCACCTTTATCTCCAGTTGGCCTTTGGCTTTTCATATGCAAATTCATGCATGGCCATCTTTGCTGCTTTTTTTTAAAAAAAGTTATTTGGAACAATTTCAGTAAAAGTCTCAGGCCAAGTTCCATACAATGAAATTAATATTTTCCATTTTGGCATGTGGGATTTCCGTCACAACCTCAAGAAAGACGACACCACAGCAGCTCAGAAAGCACACACCCTACATTCTGCTGCATAACTACTGCCGTTGGTTAAGTATTACTTGTATATTTTTCCTGTACTTACTTATCTCTCTATCTTGATTAAGAAACCAGAGTTTGTACCTCGTGAGACAAAAGCTAGTCAACATCCCACCGAAACACACAAAAATCTTATAGTCTTTACAATGTTCTTTTGCCTCTCTGGGAAATTACATGAGTATTGTTGGGTGAGGATGAGCAGACAGTGGGGTCAGGATGTCAAGTTGCTCCACGACTGTATGGGACAGGCTTGATGGATCAGCTGGTCTTTTCCTTGTCAGCTATTTTTGCATGTTTGCACATTAATTTTCATCAAAATCTAAAAGACACGCTTGTGTTAAAACAGAAAGTACTGGAAATACTCAGCAGGTCTGGCAGCATTTGTGGAGATAGAAACAAACTTAACAGTTCAGGTCAATGAGCTTTCATCAGAACTGGCAAAAGTTAGAAATAAAATAGGTTTTGAGCAAGTGAAGGGGTGGGGGGGGGGAGAGGGGGAAAAGAACAATAGGGAAAGTCTGTGATAAGATAGAGGACGGGAGAGATTAAAATTACAAAGATGTCATACAACTAAAGGCAAAGGGAGTGGTAATGGTTGTAGTAAAAGACAAAGCATTGGTCCACAGAGTGTGTTAGTGGCAGAATAATGAACAAAAATATGAAAAACAAGTTATAAGACCGGCACATGGTTAAAAAAACACAATCAAAATGGGGGTCATTATCTGAAATTGTCGAACTAAATGCGGAGTCCAGAAGGCTGTAAAGTGCCTAATCGGAAGATAAGGTGTTGTTCCTCGAGCTTGCGTTGAGCTTCATTAGAATACTGCAGCAGGCCGAGGACAGAAATGTGGGCACTAGAGCAAGGTGGTGAATTAAAATGGCAAGCAACTAGAAACTCGGGGTCATGCTTGCGGAGTGAGCGGAGGTGTTCTGCAAAGTGGTCACCCAATTCTTATTTCAGATTTTCACCCTCCAAAGTATTTTGCTTTTATTATAGAGACATTTGTATGGTGTGCACTATATGAAAATTGAAATGGCTTGCAGTAATTTGTTAAAAAATTACATCTACAATTTAGAAAAAAGATTACAGGTTTTGTATTCAATCAGTTCTCTTGCTTCTATATACATTGTGTCCCACATATGTGCACTAAATAGAAAACATACGTTCCTCTAAACTGGGACCGCTGTAGCCTTCAATTTGGTCAAGTAACAATGAATGTTCCGACTCTTCAGCAAGCTAAAAAGAAAACAATACTAAAGTGAGAAAATAATCTTTTTATTTTTTGCACATATACTATGCACAGCATTTGTTAGAATTAGTTGAATCAAATTTTAATTGTCTGGGTTTGTTAAAATAGACCTAAAACATGAATAGACACCGCTGACTGCATTGGAGTTAAACCTTGACATGGCAAAGACACAGGTGAGGGTTTCAGTTGTAATCGGGTGCGGTCTAAGGGGGTGGGAGGGGCAGAATGATGTGGGAACAGAAGTGGGCAAAGGATAGGTGGAAATAAACAGTAGGAGTAGTGGCTAGGATATGGAGTTTGAAATGTCAATCAGGTTTAAATAGGACACAGAGGCTGTGCACCATCACGTTCAGTCTGTGTGCACATTAAGTCAAAGGAAATTCTTGCTTACCTGTGGGCACTTAGAAAGGCACAGATTAATCAGGGATAGTCAGCATAGATTTGTTAAGGGAAGGACATGTCTTAATAACAATTGAGTTTTTTGAGGAAGTAACAAGAAGGGTTGATGAGGGTAGTGCAGTGGATGTGGTCTACATGGACTTTATTGAGGCATTTGACAAGGTCCCATATGACAGACTGGTCTGTAAAATGAAAGCCCATGGGATACAGGGGAATGTGGCAGGTTGGATCCAGAATTGGATCAGGGACAGGAAACAAAGGGTAGTAGTCGACGGATGTTTTTGTGAATGGAAAGCGGTTTCCAGTGGCATTCCACAGGGCTCAGTGTTGGGTCCCTTGCTGTTTGTGGTATATATTAATGATTTGGACTTAACTGTGGGAGGCATGATTGAGAAATTTGCTGATGACACAAAAATTGTCTGTGCAGTAGATAGTGAAGAGGATAGCTGTAGACTCCAGAAAGATATCGATGGTTTGGTTGAGTGGGCGGAAAAGTGGCAAATGGAATTCAATCCAGAAAAGTGTGAGGTAATGATTTGAGGAGGGCAAATAAAGCGAGGGAAAACACAATAAATGGGAGGATATTGAGTGGGGTAGAAGTGAGAGACCTTGGAGTGCATATCCACAGGTCCCTGAAGGTGGCAGGACAGGCAGATAGAATGGTGAAGAAGGCATATGGAATGCTTTCCTTTATTGGCCAAGGTATAGAATACAAAAGCAGGGATGTAATGCTGGAACTGTATAAAATGCTGATTAGGCCACAGTTGAAGTATTGCGTGCAGTTCTGGTCACCACATTACAGAAAAGACAATGTCTCTGGAGAGAGTACAGAGGAGATTTACAAGAATGTTTCCAGGGCTCGAAAGTTGCAGATATGAGGAAAGATTAGATAGGCTAAGGTTGTTTTACTTAGAACAGAGGAGGCTGAGGGGGTGACTTAATAGAGGTGTACAAAATTATGAGGGGCCTAGATAGAGTAGACAGGAAGGAATTGTTTCCCATGGCAGAGAGGTCAATTACCAGCGGGCACAGATTTAAGGTGATTGGTAGAAGGATTAAAGGGGACATGAGGAAAAACTTTTTCACCCAGAGGGTGTTGAGTGTCTGGAATTCACTGCCAGGAATGGTGGTGGAGGCAGAAACCCTCAATTCTTTTAAAAAGGTACCTGGACATGGACCTGAAGTGCTGTAACCAGCAAGGCTATGGACCAGGTGCTGGAAGGTGGGATTAGATTGGGCAGCTAGTTTTGTTTTGGCCGGCAGGGACACAACAGGCTAAATGGCCTCCTTCTGTGCCGTAATGTTTCTATGGTTCTACGGGTACCGATCAAGCGGGTTGCTTTATGCTGGATGGTGTTGAGTTTCTTGAGTGTTGTTGGTGCTGCACCCAACCAGGCAAGTGGAAAGTATTCCATCACACTCTTAACTTGTGCCTTGTAGATGGAGGACAGGCATTGGGAAACCAAGAGGTGAGTTACTCACCACAGAATTCCGAGCCTCTGACCTGCTCTTATAGCCACAGTATTTATGCGGCTGGTCCAGTTCAGTTCCTAGTCAATGGTATTCCCCAGGATATTGATAGCCATGGTAATGCCATTGAACATTAAGGGGAGATGGTTAGATTCTCTCTTGTTGGAGATGGTAATTGCCTGGCACTTGTGTGGCACAAATGTTACTTGCCACTTCTCAGCCCAAGCCTGGATGTTGTACAGGTCTTGCTGCATGTGGACATGGACTGCTTCATTAGCCGAGGAGTCACAAATGGTGCTGAACATTGCGCAATCATCAGCTAACATCCCCACTTCTGATCTTATGATGGAGGGAAGGTCATTGATGAAGCAGTTGAAGATGGTTGGATCTCGGACACTACCCTGAGGAACTCCTGCAGTGATGTCTGAGGAATTAATAATGGGAAAAAAGGAAATGGCAGAAGCGTTGAATGGATATTGTGTCTTTTTGCACTGTAGAAGACACAAGCATCATCCCAGAAATACTTGTAAATCAAGAGGTGAAAGGGAGGGAGGTACTTAAAACAATTACAATCACGAGGGAAAGAATACTGAAAAACCATTAGAACTAAAGGCTGACAAGTCCCCACGACCTGATGGCCTGCATCCTAGGGTCTTAAAAGTAGTAGCTACTGAGACAGTAGATGCATTGGTTGTAATTTTCCAAAAGTTCTTAGATTCTGGAAAGGTCCCATCAGATTGGAAAATAGCAAATGTAACTCCTCTATTCAAGAAAGGAGGGAGACAGAAAGCAAGAAACTACAGGCCAGTTAGCCTAACATCTGTCATAGGGAAAATGCTAGAATCTATCATTAAAGGGGGATATAGCAGGGCACTTAGAAACTCTTAATGCGATCAGGCAGAGTCAACATTGTTTCATGAAAGGAAAATCGTGGGTGACTAATTTATTAGGGTTCTTTGAGGAAGTAACAAGCAAGGTGGATAAAGGGGAGCTGTACATGTGGTGTACTTGGATTTCCAAAAGGTATTTGATAAGGTGCCACATCAAAAGTTATTATACAAAATAAGAGTTCATGGTGTAGGGGGTAACATATTAGCATGGATAGAGGGGATTGGTTAGTTAACAGGAAGCAGAGAATAGGCATAAATGGGTCATTTTCAAGTTGGCAAGCTATAACTGGTGGAGTGCCCCAGAGATCAGTGCTGGGGCCTCAAATATTTACGATCTATATCAATGACTTGGATGAAGGGACCAAATGTATGGTTGCTATATTTGCTGACGGCATAGAGAGGTAGGAGAGTAATTTGTGAAGAGGGCGTAAAGGGCTGAATTTTACGAATGCGCCGCAGATATTTCACGCAGCGGCTCATTTAAATGGAAGTGGCGGAATGGCCGCCCCCGATGACGTCATTGTGGGTGGCCACTGCGGCAACGGCGTCCGGCGCCACCGCATAGGCGTCAATTTTAAAGGGCTTCAAGAGAATTTATATTTTTAAAGAGGAATTGATTGCATATTGATTTTTAAAAATTTTAGAAAGCTGGAAGCCCTTCTTCCACACACCCCACTAGCCCAACATCCGCATCCCCCCCCCCACCCCCCCCCCCCCCCCCACCTGCATTGACCACACACTATTTTTGGGCCTTTCCCACCAGAAAAAAAAACTTTATTCCAAACCCGCCCTTTTACCCCTGAACTTGGTCACTATTACCCTCCAACCTCTTCCCACCATCCCCACAGCCAATAAAAAAGGTTGTCCCCGCTCAACCCCCTCCTCCCCGCTCCCCACCACGGTCTCGCCTTGGAACTCCGCACGGAGTTCCGAAGGCATGCAAATTGCGGCTGGCACCCATAATGTCGGTATGGGACAGCCGCCGGGATCAGGTAGATTCATCTGCATTTTTAAAATTAATTTTAATATTTAAATGAGGGCCCCGCCAACAAGCAGCGGGGGGGCCGCCCTGAGGCCTTGCCGCCGCCGGTAATATGCAGCAGGGCCTTCTCGGTTTCGAGGGTCGTGGTGGGCCGCTCCCGCAAGTATTTTACGGGCCCTCCCGCCACGACCCCTGACATCGCGAGGCTAGTAAAATTCAGCCCAAAGAGTCTGCAAAGGGATATAGATAGGTTAAGTGAGTGGGCAAAAATTTGGCAGATGGATTATAATGTGGGAAAATGTGAACTTGTCCACTTTGGCAGGAAGAATAGAAAAGCAGTACATAATTTAAATGGAGAGAGAATACAGAACTCTGTGGTACTGAGGGATCTGGGTGTCCTGGTACACGGTTCACAAAAAGTTAGTATGCAGGTACAAGTGATTCGGAAGGCAAATGGAATGTTGTCATTCATTGCAAGGGGAATGGAATACAAAAGTAGAGAAGTTGTAGTGTAGTAGCATAGGGTATTGGTGAGACCACATCTGGAGTATTGCATACAGTTTTGGTCTCCTTACTTAAGAAAGGATAGAACTGCATTAGAAGTTCAGAGAAGGTTCACCAACTGATTCCTGGGAAGAAGGGGTTATCTTATGAGGAAAGGTTGGGCCTGTATCCATTGGAGTTTAGAAGAGAGAGGTGATCTTATAGAAACATACAAGGTCCTGAGGGAACTTGACAAGGTGGATGCTTAAAGGATGTTTCCCCTTAATGGGAGAGACTAAAACTCAGGATACAGTTTAAAAACTAGGGTCTCCTATTTAAGATGGAGATGAGGAGAATTATTTTCTCGGAGTGTTGTTAGTCTGTGGAATTCTCTTGCCCAGAGAGCTGTGAAGGCAGGGTCATTCAATACTTTTAAGGTTGAGTCAGATAGATTCTTGATTGACAAGGGAGTCAAAGGTTATAGTAGGTTGATAGGAAAGTAGAGTTGAGGCCACAATCAGATCAGCCATGATCTTATCAAATGGTACAGCAGGCTCAAGGGGCCGAATGGTCCTAATTCCTATGTTTGTATGTACTTTGAAGAAGATACGAGAAAGATAAGATAGTTTATTGCATGGCAATAAAAAATACTATACCCTCTTCCTTATATTTGCTCTTCTAGCTGAAATTCGACGCCTTATATGATCTTCTTGTGCATCCTCATCCTGCGGAAACAAATTTTCAATCAAGTTAATAAAGGTCCTGAATTTGCATGGGGACACAATTCTGGCAGTTACACATGGCACTGCCCACCAGTGCTGATCTCACCATAGTATGTGGGGTCATTTGGAGAACACCTAATTTGCATGGGCCAGGAAGGACTCATTTTGTTGCGACTGGAGTCTCTGGTATCCTGCTCATCTCAGAGAGGTGGGAGGGCGGTGGGGTGAGTGGAGATGGTTCGCTCTTTCCCCTTCCCCAGTAAAACAAATTTGTTTGCCCCTTTGGCCCCTTGGAATCAATACTAAAAGACAAAAAATTAATTCATTTCATCCAAGATCCCCGCCATTTCCATGGCCTGCACTCCTGGATTCTTTCCTTATATTAAAGAAAGGCCAAGCCAGCAGTAAACAATTTAAAGTCTTATTAAAGAGAGATCTCAATAACAGTAAGTGCGTAAACTCAAATTCGATCTTTCAGACAGATTTCAAATTTGTCAGTCAATGCTTTATTACTAAGCTCTCAAAGTACATAAAAGCACAATTTTAAAATAAAATTGACAATCCTTTTCCCTTTTTAAAAAAATTTGGAATGAAGGAAGATATTAACTCCCTATGGTGTTTACCCTAAAGACTTTGTGAAGCCCTCGCAGCTGGCTATCTGGCTTAAGTTGATGGCGTTTCTGTTGAGAAATAATTTGTGTATATTTTGATGTTACAAGCAATGCAAATATAAAATGAAAAATTAAACAAACATTTTTCTTCTACTGCTTGCCCTCCATAACTTTTAATATTCCTCTTCTCAAACAACTACCTATTTCCTTTAAAAGAATTTATGGGCTCTGTTCAGTAACTATTTGCAGCAGACAATTTCCCACTCTAACCATTCTCAACCTAAAGAAGGTTTTTCTCACTTCATTTTTAACTTTTTTTGCAATTATCTTAAATTTGTACCCTCTCATGTATTCCATTTCACCAGTGGAACAATCTATCACTATTGATCCAAACATGACACTTCAAAATCTCAAACCTTTTACTGCTCAACTTTCTCAGCTCGTGAAAAAATCCACGACTTCTCAAGTATCCCTGTAATCCCCTTCTCTGGTAATGTTAGTGAATCTACATATGCACCTTTTCTGTTGCTTTTATATAATGACGCACTCATTAGTACACAGTCATCCAACCACAGCTCAAGTTTTTGTACAAGTTGAATATTGCCTAATTGTTTTTGCAGTCCAATTTAAGGGCAGCTAGATAAGTATATGAAAGAGAAAGAAATATAAGGATACTTCGATAGAGTGAGATGAAGTAAGGTGGGATGAGGCTCATGTGAAGCACTAATATTGACGTAGACCTGTTGGGTCAAATGGCCTGTTACGGTGCTGTAAAATTCAATGTAATATCTTTATAGATTAAAAAACAAAAGATTATTTTTGAGAGAGAGAGAGATGCATACCTTCGGGACCTTCAGGCGGCGGAATTCCAAGTGACATCAGGATTCAAAGAGTGACGCGGGCGCAGGGAAGCAGCTGATTGGTAAGTCAGTTCAGGTGAATTTTTCTACTATTTATACTACTGCAGTCCATTAGCTTCAAAAGTAAAGGTAAGGACTTTAGATTGTAGTGAGTAGTGTTCGGAGTAGAACAAGGCCCCTAGCGTAATTAGTATTTTTTAATTAAAGGGAGTAACTAAGTAAAATAAAGGTAAGTCATGACAGGAGATCTCGCACGCATGATATGCTCCTCCTGCACTATGTGGGAGCTCAGGGACGCTTCCAGTGTCCCCAACGACCATGTGTGCAGGACCATGTATCCATCTGCAATTACTGGCTACCCGCATTATGGAGCTGGAGCTGCAGGGAGATTCACTGTGGAGCCTCCGCGATGCTGAGATCCTCATGGATAGCACTTTTAGCAAGTTGGTCACACCGCAGGCAAATGCTGCAAAGTCAGAAAGGGAATGGGTGACCATCAGGCAGAATAGAGGAAGGCAGGTAGTGCAGGAGTCCCTGTGACCATCCCCCTCTCTAACAGATATACCGCATTGGATACTGTTGGGGGAGATGGCTCAGGGGAAAGCAGCAAGAGCCAAGTTCATGGCACCATGGGTGTCTCTGCTGCACAGGAGGGGAAGGAGAGTGGCAGGACTATAGTGATAGGGGATTCAATCATAAGGGGAACAGACAGGCGTTTCTGTGGCCGCAGAAGAGACTCCAGGATGGTATGTTGCCTCCCTGATGCTAGGTCAAGGACGTCTCTGAGCGGCTGCAGGGCATTCTGAGGGGGGAGGACGAGCAGCAAGTTGTCGTGGTACATATCGGTACCAATGACGTAGGTAAAAAACAAAAAGGGAAGGTCCTACAAGCTGAATATAGGGAGATAGAATGTAAATTAAAAACTAGGACCTCAAAATGTAGTAATCTCAGGATTACTACCACTGCCATGTGCTAGCGAGAGCAGAAATAGCAGGATATATCAGATGAATACGTGGCTGGAGAAATGGTGTAGGGGGGAGGGATTCAGATTCCTGGGACATTGGGACCGGTTCTGGGAAAGATGGGACCAGTACAAGCTGGATGGGTTGTATCCGGGCAGGAATGGGACCAATTTCCTCCGGGGGTTGGGGTGGGGTGGGGGGATGTTTGCTAGTGCTGTCAGGGAGGGTTAAAACTAGAATGGCAGGGGGAGGGAATCTGAGCAGGGAGACAGAGGAGAGGGAAACAAAGATAGAAATGAAGGACAGAAAGGTAAGAAGCAAAAGTGGAAGGCAGAGAAAACAACGGCGAGAAACAAATGGGGCAGAGTGCAAAATAAAGCTAAGATGACTAACAATGTTAAAAAGGCAAGTCTAAAGGCATTGTGTCTTAATGCGCGGAGCATTCGCAATAAGGTAGATGAATTAACAGCGTAAATAGATATAAACAGTATAGATGCGATTACGGAGACGTGGCTGTAGGGTGACCAAGGATGGAAATTGAACATCCAGGGTTATTCAATATTTAGGAAGGACAGGAAAAAAGGGAAAAGGAGGTGGGCTATTTTGTTAGTAAAGGAGGAAATCAATGCAATAGTGAGGAAGGATATTGGCTCGGAAAATCATGATGTGGAATCTGTATGGGTGGAGCTAAGAAACACCAAGGGGCAAAAAATGTTGGTGGGGGTTGTCTATAGGCCCTCAAACAGTAGTGGAGATGTAAGGGATGGCATTAAACAGGAAATTAGAGACACATGCAATAAGGGTACAACTGTAATCATGGGTGAATTTAATCTACGTATAGATTGGTCAAACCAAATTAGCAATATTATCGTGGAGGAAGATTTCCTGGAGTGTGTACGTGACAGTTTTTTAGACCAATAGGAACCAACTAGAGAACAGGCTATCCTAGACTGGGTATTGTGCAATGAGAATGGATTAATTAGCAACCTTGTTGTGTGGGGTTCCTGGGGGAGGAGCAACCATAACATGATAGAATTCTTCATTAAGATGGACAGTGAAGTAGTTGAATCCGAAACTAGGGTCCTGAATCTAAATAAAGGAAACTACAAAGGTATGAGGTGCGAGTTCACTACGGTAGATTGGGAAACTTTACTAAAGGGGTGATGTTGAATAAGCAATGGATAATATTTAAAGGTGTGCATGAATAACAACAATTATTCATTCCTGTCTGGTGCAAAAAATAAAACCGGAAAGGTGGCTCAACTGTGGCGTGCAACAGAAATTAGGGATAGTATTAGATCCAAAGAGGAGGTATATAAAATTGTCAGAAAAAGCAGCAAGTCTGAGGATTGGGAGCAGTTTAGAATTCAGCAAAGGAGGACAAAGAGGTTGATTAAGCAGGGGAAATAGAGTATGAGAGTAAACTTGCAGGAAACATAAAAACTGACTGGAAGCTTCGATAAATATGTGAAGAGAAAAAGATTAGTGAAGCCAAATGTAGGTCCCTTACAGTCAGAAACGGGGGAAATTATAATGGGGGAACAAAGAAATGGCAGAACAATTAAACACATACTTTGGTTCTGTCTTCACAAAGGAGGACACAAATAAGTTCCCAGAAATGTTAGGAAGCCAAGGGTCTAATGGGAGGGAGGAACTGAAGGAAATCAGTATTAGTAAAACAAAATGGACATGTATGAGTTGGACATTGACCATGACTCAGAGGAAGGTGATCCTGAGTAATACTATGGCACTGTGGAGCAAGGGATTACATAAAAGGGCCAGAAGCAAGTAGACTACAAGTACAGAAAAGTGCTTTATTGAATAGTCAGGAGAATAGATAGCTTTTCTTGCTGTCATGGCCAGGAGTGCTGAATGATGTGCTGCCTTCCCAGTGCAAGGGTGAGAGACATCACAATGTAGGTGCATAGGCTTCTGGAAAGGGAGGGAAATGAGCCAAAAGTCATGGTCCATATTGTCACCAATGCTATACACAGAACTGTGTGCGAATTCTTGCAGAGGGAACTTAGGAGTTAGGCCCTAAACTGAAAAACAAGACTTTGAGGATCGCAATCTCCGGATTGCTTTCCATGTCTTTTTTTCAAAATCATTTCGGAGATGTGAACATCACAGGCAAGGCCAACATTTACTGCCCATCCCTCGTTGCCCTTGGGAAGGTTATGGCGGGCTTTCTTCTCAAACCACTACAGTCTGTGTAGTGAAGGTACTTCCATTATGCTCTGGTCCCATCAGAACTGGAGCAGCAAGCTCTCAAGGTCCTTCAAGAGCTGTCCAAATTGGAGATTTCAAAGCTGGTGGCTTATCGGAACAGGGTCTCTGATTATTACTTGGACCCTGTCATGTACATCAGAAAAACACAATACTAGCTGGACACCAGGCTTGTCATCTGTCTTTGTCCAGCTTGTCAGTACTATGCTAACTTTCTCTATTCTCTAGAACCTTCTTCGCAGCAAGACCCTTCTGAAGACACTGCAGCTGAAGAGAATTTTTCTGAGGTACCATCATCTGCTCCACCTCTCCCAAGAACCAGTGCAGAAATTGGCAAACCAGGTGGGTTAGAGGAGCCTACATATGGTGAAGCATCCAGCACAAATGAGCAAAAGCAAGTAGTGGTGGCAGGCACAGCCCAGGAAATAGTGAAGTCATCTAACAGCTCTGCTGAGAACAGAGAATCAAGCTTCAGGGTTCCAGCTATGAAAAGATAACAGCTTGCCTCACATAATCAGTTAAAAAGGTAGTAGAAGGCCTTCCAAGTAGTTTAAACTCTATGGCTGGAAATATGGTGGATTCCACTGACATCTTACGCAGTATCAACTTGCATGACATTAAACTCTGAAGTCTACCTTGGAAACTGACCACCTCCACAGACTCGGTCCTCACAGCAGGAGTCTATGTTTACAACCTTTGCAGCAGCTCAAATCACTGTCATCCAGACTCTGGGCTTATTCTTGAACAGACTGCTGGACTGAATAGATACACAGATTTTCAAGGCATCACTCATCCCTTGCAGTCTGTTCTTCCACAGATTAGTAGGACTGATCAGCTGCAGGCCCATGGGACTGGCAGTAAAGCAACAAGAGTGGTACATGTTGCCCTTTCTCAGGATGCCTACACATCCTGCTCCCTTGCTTCCCTCCCCCACCCCACCCACATCACCCCTCAAACCAATGTCTGCCATGGTGCTAAAAAGCCAGCTTGGACAGTCTGCCCTAGCAGCAGCTGAAGTGCTGCAGTCTATAGCCACGTGACTCAAACTCCATTACCCAGAAGTGCCCGGCCGTAAGCATCTCAAGAGTCCTAACATTAGCAAGAGCAACCATTCACCAGTTTTGCTGAAGCCACTGGCAAGTACGTTGTAGGTGTAGTAGAATTAGTAAACCTTTTAAGAAAAGCACTATAGATGACATCTGGGTGAAAGATGAATTCATAGTAATTATTGTATTTGACGGTAAAAACTGATCATCTTTATCACGTTCGGCATGTTGGTCTACAGTATATTTTCTTAGCAGTATTACAGACAGATGGTAAGTGGTGAGTGTGGCTTCCACTTTTCACCTCCCAACTGACCGCTAATAATGTTTTGTTAAAAAAAAGTGTTCTTCCCTGAATGTTTTTAGGGTCAAATAGAATGAACTCCTGTTCTGATGAAGGGTCACTGACCTGAAACGTTAACTCTGCTCCTCTCTCCACAGATGCTGCCAGACCTGCTGAGTATTTCCAGCAGTTCTTTTTATTTCAGATTTTCAGCATCTGTGCTATTCAATTCTTTTCTCTTGAAAAGTAACATTAAATGTCGATGTCCCAAGTGCGTCATCCACTCTACAGCCTCAGGTGATACCAAGTCAATAGAAGTTTTTTGTCCAAGGAAGAAATTTAACAACGATGGTTCATAAGATGCCCCAGGGTTTGGACACTCGACAATCACTCTACCCTGATGACATCTACTGGCTTGCTCTCCAATGTACAAATTCAAAATTCTTGTATTTATTTACAAATACTTCTATAGCCTTACTCCACCCTACCTCTGCAATATCTTCCATGCCCCTTGATATTCCACATCTGGCCTCTAATTCACTTCTCTTCACTCAGACCTTCCTCATTATGGGGCAGAGCTTCAAGTTTACTAGAAACTACCCTTTACAACTCTATCTGGGCCTCTTCACCTTGCTATTTTCCTCCCAGTTGTAAAAAAAAACTATCTTAACTCTAATTTCACAAATGGATATACTTTCCCATGTTTCAAGCACCTTAAAAGGTTTCATTACATTAAAAGATACGAATACAATATTGTTTTCAGTTTTCCTTCTCAATCAATGGATGGCACTTACAAATATTAAATCCTGGCATATTTGCCGAATAGCTGGTTTTGCTGTCAATCATAAAAAGAAATGAGAGTTTTGGCTATGCGCAAGACTTTATTATAAACAGATGAATAACTTGGTAATAGAAATATGTCACCTACCGATAATGCATGCATTGGCAATGGAGGCATTTCATCACTATCACTTTGAGAATCTTGCGATGCTGATATTTCAGCTGGAACCTTCCTCCTCAAGAGTAAAGGACAATGATTAGCATAAACCATTTTTAACCAGTATAGTGTTAAACTGGTGACTAAAAATTCCTGTGGCTTTGCCACAGCAAACCAGAGAATACAGGATATTAATATCACTGGACCATTGTACCATATGCCAGAAATGTTCAAACGTTTAGATCTGAGAGTCAAATATACATGTCAAAACCAGTGAGGGCGCCAGTCATAGTTGTAAAGAAATGCAAGCCTCACACACAAAATCCAAACAACCTAGCACACAAAAAGTCAACCTCCTATAAACTGAGGTTATAGATTTCACACCAAGGCAAAATCTTGAGCCAGAAGTGAAATGGCTCTACTGCAGTTTCTAGGTTTATCCTAAATTCTGTCCAGCTCTCAATAGCAGTTCCGATTAACTGGAAGCTTGCAGTTGTGGGGGTGGGGCGGGGGGAAACAGGAAATTATGTGCTGTGGTAGGATTTGGAGACTGCAGCAGGCAGAGAGGCCACCACAGCAAAGATCTTTGTAGCACTGTAAATGAAACTGTTCAAACCCAATAGTAACAGATCTGCAGGAGCATAGAGCCTCCCCATCCCTCCCCAGTTAGCAAGGAAATATGGGATGTACTTCATAAAAAGTAAGATGGTGGCGGGGGATGGGGCTGCACTACGTGGATCAGAAAAACATGGAACACAGAGAAACACAGCAGCAATTGCCAGGACAGCAAATGCAAATACAACTACATTCTATATATCAGCTCAAGGCCGAAGCTAAATTCATGGCCTGACCAGTGCAGGAATGTTAAAAGGAACCAAACATTTTTTAAGAATGCAAATACGTACAAAGCACATCACTCATTGAATAACCTCCCCCACTCTGCATTAAAATTACATTGTTTAGCATCAATGCCCTGGATGTGGTGCAGTGACCGAAACAACCCCAAGCCTTCACTTAGAAACGTTTCTACTTTAGCAGCCTTACATGCAATAACTCCACTAAAAATTACACATGGACTCAAATTGCATGGTTTATGCATATGTCATCACAGTTTTCAGTTTTTGCAGTGAATATTCTCTCAGATTCAGCATCACTCCTGCAAATGGATGCTGAATCCCCATTGATGGGTACGTACCTTTTCTTGCCCAATATCGAGTTAAAAGATGTTAAGACAGAAAATGCTGGAAATACTCAGCAGGTCTGCAGCATCTGTGCAGAAAGAAACAGCTAATGTTACAGGTCAATGACTTTTTATGAGAAGACTTATCAGAAGCACTTGTATGGAAGGCTGCATCATCAGAAGAGATGTACTGCAGGCGAAGAAACAGGAGTACTTACAAGAAGCAGGATGTGAGCAAGTGTAGTCAAGGTAACTGTGCAGCTATGTTCTGATGAAAGGTCACAGACCTGAAATGTTAACTCTGCTTCTCTCAGCAGATGCTGCCTGCCCTGAGTATTTCCAGCACTTTATTTTTATTAAAGCTGTGGGAGTCGGTTGGCCAGAACAGAAACAGAGAAATAGAGGAAATGAAGGGAAGAGTCTGAGATGGACCATGTGAAGCTAAGAAAAGGTTGGCAATTGGAAGTAAATTTTATGACATTTTCCAGGTCAGGGAGAGAGCAGGAAACAGCACCAATACAGTAACCTACGTATCGGAAAAAGAGGTGAGGAAGGGGCCAGAGTAGAATGAGAAGAAAAAAAAAGTTCCTTTTTAAAAAAAATTAGTTTATGAGGTGTGAACACTAGCAAGGCTAGCATTTATTGCCCATCCTCAAATGCCCATGAGAAGGTGCTGCTGAACTGCAACAGTCCATGAGGAGTACGTATAGCTACAGTGCTGTTAGACAGGGAGTTCCAGGATTTTGACCCAGTGACAGTGAAGGAGTGGCGATATATTTCCGAATCAGGATGGTGTGTGACTTGGAGGGGAACTTGTGGTGGTGTTCTTATGCATCTGCTTCCCTTGTTCTTCTGAGTGGTAGAGGCCACGAGTTTGGAAAGTTCTGTCAAAAAAGCCTTGGCAAATTGCTGCAGTGCAATCAAGGTCCAGGGGAGATAGGAGTAAGTGTCAGAGTTGCCTTTTGGCTTCTGCTAGGTAGAAGTCAGTACGCCTAACAACAGCACTGCCCTCGTCAGCAGGTTCGATGACAATATTAAGGTTAGACATGAGAACATAGTGCAGCAAGTTGTTACGACTGTGGCGGGAGCAACGCACTGTCAATTCAATCCCATCACTCCACAGGTCACAGCATATTATTAAAGTTTTTTTATCACCCAACCAGAAAACAAACAAATTAAACACTCTCGTAACCCCCAGAATAAAACAGACCAAACCTGGTATCTTTAGACAACAACAAATTAATTATTTATTTAAAAAACTAAACCTGAACACTATTAAGACAAAACTATGTCTAAAGACCTTATAACTTCTTATTTTAATCTAACTCCTCATTCACACACATACACTCAGAAAGAACAGTAGTTAACCGGTTTTAAAAGTGGTGTTTTTATTTTAAAATTCGCTGTTTCTTAAGAATAAATAAATAAGTCTTTGTGGGTTATGTTCCTGGGGGATGAGGTATTCTAATGTGAAAATAATCAAAAACTACTCGAAGTCTTCACTTGGATTTGATGAAGCAGTCTGATTTTGATAGGCATTCAAACTCTTCGGGGCTGCAGCAGGCATCAACAGTTCCTTCAGCAATACCAAATGGTCTCTGAAAAGGGTTATTTCCTCTTTAAACAATTAATTTGGCCTGTAGCTCCTTGTAGAATTTCTGCTGAGAGAGAATGGACAGCTCTTTCCTCTTCAGTACGCTTCCCTGGTGAGTCTCTCCAAACAAAACTGGTTCAGACCTGTTTTTGACAGTTTTACACACAGTGAAGTGGAAACGTTATACCATGTGACCTCTCCTGCTGTTGCCTAACACACTGTCTCAGAAAATTCAAAACTCCCTGTCTTAAAGGCACACTGTTTTATTCCGAGAAGAAAAATAATTATAGTTCCGTGACAAAGTTCAGAGAGTGATAGATTAGAGTGAGTAAGGGAAGCAGAGAAATTGAGATGGCCAATGTCATGCCAACAGTTCTCAATTAAAAGATCTAGAGAGGATGAAAGACCAGAGAAAAGAATCCAGTTGGAGGGAGAATTCTGAAGACAGGTAAAAGGGTCCACTGTGTGAGACAGGGGTTGGGGGGGGTGGCGGGAAGACTCCTGACCAAAGAAGGGGGTGCAAAGCCGAAGGAAATTTAAGAGCTCTGCATCATGCAGAGTTAGAAATTCATCGAGGTGGGGTCATAAGGGGATGAAGCCAAGACCTTTGCTAAGGACAGATCATTCAGGGTAAGAGAGGAAGGTTGGAGGGTATCGTAAACACATGGCAAAGAGTGAGAATGGAAGAAGGGATGGGGTCAGAGGAAAGTGAAGAAGGATCCAGAAGAGCGTTGGTACCCTTGAGTTCTCAAAGCTTGTGATCCTTCACACCTAAAAAGGAAGAAAAAAAAAGTTTTTTGTTGAAGCGCCGGATGAGAAAAAGGAGGAAGTTAAACTGCAGAACAGGACAGCTTTGAGATAGTGAGTAGGTGCCACTGAGGAGAGAGGTCAAGAGTGTACACATGATGGCATTTAGAGTAGATCTCAGGATGCGAGAACAGCAGTTTGAGAAACACTGAATATCTTGGAGCTATCTGTAATCGTGGGTGGATTCAAAACATGAAGGGTAGAATTTCAGTTACAATCCATGTGAATAAGCCAGAGCCAGACACAGTAGCTGAGGAAGGTGATGTGGCTGTGAAAGCAAGTTTTGGTAGATACCTGGTCAAACTTGAGAAGGGAAATAGAAAACAATGCAGGAGACAAATGGAAGTGCAGAACTTCATGGTGAGCAATCCTGGAAGAGAAGTAGCAGTGAATTAAACACTAATACAGAAACAAAATACTGTGTATGCTGGAAATCTGAAATAAAAACAGTAAATGCTAGAAATACTTGTGATTGCCTTTTTGAGTAATGTACCTTTAAGATCTTAGCATGCTAATGAGCTAAGTACCAGGACATGGTCATGTGACTACATGCCAGTCTCTCTCTGTAACTGTCACACCAAGAGACAAGACCTGCAAATAGATAACTCTGTACTGTATATAGTTGTTAGCTGTTTTAATAAAACTGTTTTGAGATCTTCAATCAACCTGAACTCCGCACATCTCATTTTATGTTGCAGACAACATAAAAAAAGCTTCTCATTGCATGGTGACAGAATCCAAGTTTGAAGATCACAGGAAAACAGCTTTAAAAACTACCTACATCTGGAAGAGGGAAAGATAAAGAAAAATACTGGCCCAAACAGGGAAAGAGAAAAACACTTACCTCCAGCTGCAGAGACAGAGCTCTGAACGACAGGCTGCAGATCAATCACTGTGATCAGCTGTCGGTAGAGGAACCCCCATTTTAAAAAAGGGAGAAGCCTTGAAGTCCTTAAAAGATTAATTTATTTTGTCTCTCAAAGGTTCCCTGGGAAAGTAAAAATTTGGGGAAAACCCAAACCCTTTCTTGAACTGAACAGGTCCACACCATTATTGGTGGCGCTGGACAGTGAAAAGTGCGGGAATCCTCCATTCACACAGCTTGCAGCTAGAGATATAAAAAGAAACCCCATTAATTCATTCGAACACTGCAGACCTTACATTCACTCAGCCAATGTTAAAAAAAAACCTCATAAATCCACTCAACCGTGAAGAATTGCCTCTTGAAAGGCTGTATAAACAAACTAGCCAGAAAAAGCACCTGAAGTACCTATTGCTCAGCTGTATAAACAAACAGATTAGAGTGCTCCAAGATAGATAAACAGACAAGCTACTGCTGTCAATCAAAATCAGCTAAGAGAGTTTCTAAAGATAATACAGTAGTCACAGAAGTTCTAAAGCAATAGACAGCAGGTACATGGATACCAATTTTTCCAGCATGAACTGGAAAGCCTTAGATATCCTATCCAAGTTCAAACAGAGAATGCAATTATGCTTCACAAACCAAGTGATGGTAGTACCAGAGAAGCATGCTCTAAAAATAATGATGGCGATTGCAAATGAGGGATTGCACAGAATCACTACCTCTGGATTATCTGAACAGGACCAGAAAGATTCTGCTAAGATATGGAAAGTACTGGAAGATCAGCTCAGACCAAGTGAATTTTTGAATTCGCCGCCAAGAATTAATGTCCTACAGGCAACAGCCACAGGAATCAATTGACCAGTTCATCAGCAGATGCCATAGCAAAGGCAATGAATGAGACCTCAGAAGGTGAGCTTTCAGACCAAATAATGGAGCTGGTGATTGTATCAACACTCATTGAACCATTCTAGAAAGACCTCTTGGGGAACAAAAAGGTCACAGCATTGATGCACTTCTAGAAGATAGCAGGAAGTACAAAGTCATTGTAGCTGGACAACAGCACCTACAAGTACTAGGTGCAGCTAACAGTATCGGCACCATAACCAGGTCGAAAAGGGCAAATGAGCTGTGTGGTAAATGTGGTTGGTCTCACTCAGGGCAAGGTTGTCCTGCATTTCAAGACTTGTGCAACGCATACACAGTAAAAGGACACTGGGCCTACCTATGCAGGAATTCTGGCTCCAAAAACAAAGCCAGAAGTCATGGTCGGACACAAACGAACAGACAACATGGCAACAGCAGCAAGGAAAGCGCCAGATACCTGTACAAACGCAAGCCGATAAAAAAAATCCACAGGAAAACAGACCTGAGATAGACCCAGAGAGAAGTATTCACAGACAGAAGACGAACAGGCATTCCACATTGTGAATCTTACACATCATGTTGATGAAGTCCAACAACTGGAAGCTTTCACCACTATCAATATCACGTTCCCAAAGAAAGCTGGCAAACAGACACTCAAGGTCAAGATTGACATCGGCGCTACTGCAAATATCATACCAGTCTGAATCCTCAAAGATATA